>NC_059267.1:1951780-2001780 GCF_017591435.1 Portunus trituberculatus
ACTGAAGAATGAAGCACTGATAGAGCGTTTAGTAATACGTTCACCATCTGAAGAACAGCAGAACATCACTATACAAAAAATAGTAATGGTTATCTACCCTATTGAAGTAATGGTGAGGAATTAACACCTTTAGTACCATGACGCGTTTTCATATTCATTTTGCTTATTATTTGTCGATTTCATACAGCTTCAGAAACTTGTGTGGTGATTAGAATAGCGAAGAGTGGCCATTAATCTTCTGACCTCTATAGACACTTCCTAATGTCAATAAAATGGTCTAATTGTACGCAAAACTCAAGGTAAAATAAAAAAAAGTGTCCCAGTACTGAAGGGGTTAACTACTATACATTTCAGAGGTGGACAAACGGGTTTTTTTGCAGATATCTCCTAAACGAATCGTTGGATGAGTATGATATTTCAACACACTACCTTGAACATCCGTTCGTAATTCATGGTTAACATACCACAGTGCTATATGTGTTATGTCAGGAGTTTACTGAGTGATATTACGCCTAATCCAGTCATCATATCAAAGGTGTTATACAGAATCGGACGAGTGTGTGGTACTCGTCTAACCCCTCCACCACCACCATCACCCTGAAGAACCCCCAGACCACTCCTCTACCCCAGTATCGCATGACCCTCTTCCCCTATTCCCTCTTCACCCTCTATTCACACCATCAGCCTTCCACCTTTGATATTTTCCCTTTTGTAATTACATACGTATAGGTATAATAGTTACATACGTCAGTATGTACATACATATCCATTAATAATATTATTCAATACAATTGCTGGTATATGTGGACATGAAAACCAGAGTGGGTCAAACGACCGTGAAAGCAATAGCTAATTCCGCTGTTAATGGCCGTATAGCTGGATAATAAGCAACGTATCTAACAACAAAATAATATTATATATAAACTGGACCACTTTTTATGATCAATAGGTAGACAGTACGCAATAAGAGTATCAACTTTTCCTAACAGTAGAAGGTCCAGGTCACAGGTAATTCCAGCACATCATGTTCACATGGTTGACCATAACGACTGCAAACATGGCTCTTCTATATACTACACGTAAACGTGCTGTTGTACAGTAATTATCAACGTGAACCACTTCTTGCCTTCATGAAATTGTACCATACTCGTTAATAATCATATCTATACATACACACTTACAGAACATTATAATGTATAAATACAGTGGTGGGAGAAGTAGGGAGGGACACAGGAGTGAGGGAGGCGAGGAGCTAGGGAGAGGAGAGGAGGGATAAAGAGGGCGAGAACTTCCGAGACGGGGAGACGTAGTAGTGGTTAGGAATGGTTTGGGTGGGTGTGTGGGGGGACCACACTTTCATTCGAATGCGACAACATGACTCGTCGGCTTTGTGTTATTTTTCATGAGTAAACTCCTCACATAACACATATAGCACTGTGGTATATTAACCATGAATTACGAACGGATGTTCAAGGTAGTGTGTTGAAATATCATACTCATCCAACGATTCATTTAGGAGATATCTGCAAAAAACACCGTTTGTCCACCGCTGAAATGTATAGTAGATGAAACAAATGAAGCATTTAATGAAGCACTGAATGAAACTTACCTTGCAGGGACGAGGAGACGGAAGTATTTGCGTGCGTGTGGGAGTGTGTAGTGTTGCTTTGTGGAGGGAAGACGTTTCGTGACCAGGATGGGCTGTCACCATCACCACCACCACCGCCGCCGCCACCATTGCCCTGACGACGCCACACCACGCAACCGCCACCACCACCACCACCACCGTGAGTCTTGTTGCTGTATGTCACTGGTGAGCATAAGACTTGTTGGCTGGCGCGCTGCTGAGTTCGTATTCTCAAACACTTCTATAGTTCATGTCCGTTATTTCAAAGACTTTAAGCTTACACGAGTTTTTAGGCGTTTTTTACGGTTTTAAAGGCAAAGTGACAAGATTTCTACACTATCAACTGTAGATACTCATGAAAATCCTGCTAGTCATCTCTGTGCCCTTTGAAAATAGTCGTGGTGAGAGAACAAAGCGTTTCTGAATAGGTCCTGGTGAAGATCTAAAGACTCAGTCACGTTTAGTTTTCAGTTTTTTTTTAGTTTTTTTTTTGTTTTCGTTGAGGTGGGATTGAGTTGCTCTATCTTCGGCCGATCGTCGAGGTATTGTAAATTTTCTTCCCCCCCCACCCCCTCATGTTTCCCTCCTATTGTTTCTTTTCTGTTTCCTTTACTCCTCTTTCTCATCGCCTCCCGCATTGTAAAGTCTCCCTCCCCCCCCCTCCGGCTTCCTCTCCGTTTTACTTTCTCCGTTTTATTCGTGCTTTCCTGTTTCCCTCCTATTGTTTTTGTTTCCTTCACACACCTCTTTCTCATCGTCTCCTGCTATTTCAGTTAACACCTTAGTTGATTCCCCTCACACCTGTCCCTCAATAAACAGCCATTTCAACCTCACCTCACATTCCATTCAACACTGTAACACCTTCAGTGGACATAAGGAAGCACTGCAACACACCTGTCTCTCTCTCTCTCTCTCTCTCTCTCTCTCTCTCTCTCTCTCTCTCTCTCTCTCTCTCTCTCTCTCTCTCTCTCTCTCTCTCTCTCTCTCTCTCTCTCTCTCAAATCATTAACACTTTTAAACTCGCACTTTATTCAAGATTCGGTTACACAATTACGGTATTTCGGGTGTTATCTCATCTTTCTGTGGTTAATTCAGGCTTTCCTTCACTCTGAGTCTGGGAACACAAGGGAGATCAGCTCATTTGTGTGTAGAGCGGGAGGAAAGTAGAGAGCGGGGTGTTTGTCTGTGGCCTTATTTTGCGTATTTATGTAACTTAAATAATTTTGAAAAAACCGCGGTGCTGGATTGACTGCGAGAGGTGGCGGGTAGTGGTGGGCAGGAACCGTAAACTCGAGTATTGAAGGAACCGGTTCCGTAACCGATTCCGCGTGGAATCGGTAGAGCGCGGCTGGCGAATACCGAATACCAAATTCTCGGAACCGCCAGCGAGCTCCTTGATGAATACCAGGCACGCTGGCGATTCATCAGCCGGCGGAACCGGTTCCGGAATGGTTTTCTCGGGGAATCAGTAGAGCACGGCTAGTGAACACCAGTCTGAATCCCCAGCGCATTGCTTGATGGTTACCAGGGAAGGGTGTTGTCCCAGGATTCATCTAGATTACTGCCTGGGATGATTTTAGAATACAAAGTACGGACTTACGTATAATCTGTGATGGATACTGAATGACAGTGAATGTAAATGCATGCACGGTTCAGCTAATGATATACTCTTATCTCACACATGATTCCTTTAATAATATACATGCTTGAGCTGTCCTATTCCGCTTCTATGCCATTGCCTTAGTAGATTTGAATGTGATAAATATTTTTTCTAATACCGCAAATTTATATACACCTTTAACACAATGTTCTAGAAAAATCCTTAGTGCCTGGAAAAAAAAAAAAAAAGAAAACGTTATGACTCGATAGAAGTTATTGTATAATCAGCAAATAATGAACTGTGTGTGTTGGCAAATTTTTTTTTTTTTTCCATTGAATCGTGAGTGACGGTCGCGGGTCCTACTCTCAGTTCGGCAAGCTTAGCTCTTATGAAGTCTTTTTATTTTATTTTTTTTGCTTTTTTTTTGCCATCACCGTAGCATTTATTTATTCATTCTTTTAAGATTTAAACTTTCTTGGATTTCTATAAACAATTTATTTGTTTATTTTTATCTATTTATTCTATTTTTTGTTTAAAATAAAATATTAACATGATATACACACAGGTTCTCATACACGCTTCATTCACATTGGGATCCTACTCCTATCTCAAAACTAATGTCCTTTGTCAGGGTATGGGGGAGGGAGGGATAACTCACAAGCACACAGGGTGGTCACATAGCATCCTACGTATTGCACATATACATGAAGAGGGAAAACATTCACAGATGTACCTTCTGCTACTGGTTAAAACGGCAGTAGTGATCTTGTAATGAGGTGGTGGCAACAGTGGTGGTGGCGGCGGGCTATACTGACCCATACACTGGCGCTGGCCGTGAGGGACAGTGAGTGGTGGAGATGAAGATACCGATAATAGTGATATCTATAGTAGCGAAGAGAATATTGTGTGTGTAGCCTCTCAGTAATCAGAGGTTAACTATTTAAACATGGTTGAGGACACAAAGTGGACAGTGGAGTGTGGGTGCCTGCTAGTGACACGGACAGCCGCCGCCGAGCAGTCTTTGGCTAACGTAAGTAATATATTGATGTAACTCGTCATTTCACGGTGGTGCCATGTCATAACCTAACGTTGGTAACCTCCAGGACAACATATCAGTGAACTAACACCTGCACATACTTATAAAAACCAAATTATTCAAATCTTGAAAACGTAAACAAACCGATCTCCTGACCCGCCGCCCCTCTCTCAGCCATTATCTGCCTCATCTCTCACTCATTACAGGCCAGACAGGTCACAAAGTGGGGCCATAGGCCTAATGTTTCATGTCAGTTGTTGAGATATATCCGCAATTACCTGATTTGTGTGCTATGGAGGCTCAGTGAGAAGCGGGCCTACCCATGACGTCACGAGCCCCAGGCTGTGACGTCATCACCAGCTCCCGCCCAAAATGCCGGTCCCAGATGCTCGACTTCCACTATTATTTATATTTGTCTCAGTTCATTTATTTCGAGTCACAAGTGCCTTTTAAGGGTTTCTAATGATAGTTCGCAGTGTTTTACGTGTCTTCCATGCTTGAGTTGAGTGAAGTACGGTGATGTAGAGGGTGTTTATGACTTGAATGGGAGGGCCAAAATACGCTAAAATTTTTACCTCCGCTATCTGTGATTTTTTATTTGAGGTTGTAGCGAAGTGTTTGTGTTTTCAAAAGATGGTTTATCATGAGAAAAGTGTGCAAGGCTCCTGAGAAGTTAAAGATGTGGACTTTAAGAATGATATGTAGTCCTGTTAATATTGTAAACAACGTCATTTTTAAATATTATTTTTCTAATAGGGCGAGTTGCCAGGTTTTGATATATCGAAATGATAGTCATAATTTTTGAAAAACGTTATCGATTCAGTTGAATGAAATTGGTGGGCTTTGAAATTGTGTTTAAGCAAGTCGAAGTTCTAATACTTTATTTAGTATATTTTTGAGCTATTTTTATTATTCCTTTTCTCGGCAATGTTTTTGTATTTTAGAAGTTAGTTTCGATTGATAACGAGTCAGAATTTTTATAACATTCGTGTCCAGCTGCCTTTTTGGGAATCCTCATTTTCAAAATGATTTGCGTAACGAGTATATGTGACGTCATCAAGGGAGGGCCGACCCCCCACACCCGGCTGGACCCAGGCCGATACCTGGCTCCAGGCCCGAGGGTGTGGGTGTGTGTGTGTGTGTGTGTGTGTGTGTGTGTGTGTGTGTGTGTGTGTGTGTGTGTGTGTGTGTGTGTGTGTGTGTGTGTGTGTGTGTGTGTGTGTGTCACTATGGTCGCCCGGTAGTCACCCAGCCAGCCTTCCCATTACGGAACAAGCTCAGAGCACATAGACAGATCTTCGGATAGGACTCAGACTGTGTGTGTGTGTGTGTGTGTGTGTGTGTGTGTGTGTGTGTGTGTGTGTGTCGTTATTTCACCGTTCTGTATACGTTTCATCTCTGGCGTCCCTCTTTATTATCCTAGTCTGTCAACACAAACTGCAAGTAATAGCGTATAGCGAAATGTGTCCTATTCTTAGCGCTTATTGAGCAAGGGGAAGCTATGATATGTAGGAAACACATAGCCCGGAGCAAAGCAAGGTGCCTCTATCGCCTCGCCTCGCCCCGCCGTGTTAACCCCTGCAGTAACATGACGTGTTTTCATATTTATTCTGGCTATTACTCAATGATTTTATACAGCTTCACAAACTTATGTGGGGATTAAAATAGTGAAAACTGGCCATTAATCTCTGACACCGTAGACCCTTCTTATTGTAAGCAAAATCATCTAATCACACACAAACTATCGTAAAATGCCACTTAAGGGATTAGACTCGACTCACTCAGACGCCCATAACTGAGTGCATGGCGGTAATTCAGTGCTGGAGATCTTAATGACAACAGTGCCCACAGAGATAGATTGAGAGTTTATGGACGACAACAGTAACAACACAGCGCCTTGTTTTCACCCGACATGTTTCCACTTTCCATCGTCGTTCGTGGAGTGGCTGGCGAGAACAAATCAAGGTTCCTCGCAATTCTTTTACCTTGATTTTTGGGTTTGATTAGGCGATTTTATTGACATTAGGAAGGGTCTATGGAGGTCAGAAGATTAATGGCTGGAGTCTTCACTATTTTAATCCCCCACATAAGTTTCTGAAGCTGTATAAAATCACCAAATAGCAGAATGCATAGGGAAACGCGTCCTGGTACTGAAGGGGTTACGGCAACGCACACCCTAAATAGCTTTGATACTAGTTAACCCCAATGAATAAGTGTATGCAAGTCACTGTGTGTGCTTGAGATCTTACTGAAAACAATGCCTACACATCAAATTGTTTTCACCTATTACATATTACCACTTGTATCGCTGCACGTGAATAGAATCTCTCTCTCTCTCTCTCTCTCTCTCTCTCTCTCTCTCTCTCTCTCTCTCTCTCACACACACACACACACACAGCAGTTAACTATTGGTGTGTAATAATCTTGTTCAGTTCTTGAGAAACGCTTAAAGGCACGTAGTTTCTGGGCTGAGAGCTTACAAACTGTTACTCCGGGATACAAGCTTTCCATGCTCACACAGCAATCCATGGCTGGAAAAATAGTAGGTGGAATGGAGACTGAGACTAAAGAATAAAGAACAAATAGGCGAGTGTCTCAGCTGATAGGTACTGAGCGGAGCGGCGCGAGAGATAGATAGATAGATAGAGAGGGTGGGAGGGGGTGGAGGCGGAGATATGAGGAACATGGGGGAGGAGACGGAGTGGGGGACAGACGGGAAGGTGGAGTGTGGATCGCAAGCAAGCTGGTACGTCAGAGGCACCTGTAGCTAATGACAATTAAATACCACTTAAAAAAATTTGTTTGAAATACTGGTAGGAAAACTGCTTCGTGAAATGCATACATACATATGCATACCGTACATACATACATAAATATATACACATGAGTATATTTTTAACACTGTTGCCAAACGCTTCCGCTCATAGTGGTCGGAACCCGTAGTGGGCGTAGTCAGCCCGGCGGCCGGCCAGTTTACCATGCCTCACCAGTCACCACCGCCCACAGGGGCCGGGGCTGGTCGCGGCGCCAGGACGGTGTTGCGTGGTATGGTATGGTGTGTGGTGTTGGTATGACATCATGTGGTGTGTAGTGGTGTTGGGATGTGTGGTGGTAGTCAGGGTGGTTTTTACGCATGTGGTTTTGGGGAAGTGGTCGTGTTGATGTCGAGTGTGGAGGTAACGGAGATTTTGCTGCAGGGCCGCTACTCCTTGTTTATGAGGCACTACCAGTACCAAGCCGGCCAGGGGTGCAACGTCAAGTGGGCGGCGCTGGCTCAGGTGTCGTCTGCCGCCTGCCCCCTCCCTCCTTGCCGGTTGTGATTAGCTAATACTTAGCACATTTAGCATTGTTTTCCCGCCACTGGTCACTAAATTGAGCCACATGTTTGGCTATCTGCTGTTCAGACACAACTGTCATAAACGGGTGTTGGTGCGGTGAAGGCTTTTCTCAGACAAAGCTCTTTATTCCATCTCTTTAAAGGCAAAGCTCGTTATTCCATCCATCCCTTTAAAGGCAAAGCTTTTTATTCCATCCATCCCTTTAAAGGCAAAGCTCTTTATCCCATCCATCCCTTTAAAGGCAAAGCTCTTTATTCCATCCATCCCTTTAAAGGCAAAGCTCATTATTCCATCCATCCCTTTAATAGTAAGTTCATTCCTTATAAGCTGATAGTTTTTCATGTTTTTCCTTTTACTGTTTTTTTATAGCAATTTGTTGATTTATATTCTCTTTATTCTCCACATTTTGCTTAACATGTTTGCTTTATTCCTTTATTTGAAGGGTTCCTTTTACATTTTGTTTTCCTGTTACTTTCTCTTAGGTTTTGTTAGGAGAGGAGAGGAGAATGACACAGTGTAGTAATAGGAATTGTTTAATAAGGCACCCTTTGAGGAATCACACAATTAGGATTTTGAGTGCAGCAGAGCATCTCAAGTTGTCCAGCCATGCAGTGTTATTCCTTCACACTGGAGAGAGAGAGAGAGAGAGAGAGAGAGAGAGAGAGAGAGAGAGAGAGAGAGAGAGAGAGAGAGAGAATAAATCGGTTCGGTGTAGCACACAACAAATGCAGCACAGGTTTTTGAGAACTAGTATACAGATCAGCTCAGGTCATTCACACCTCTAGCCTACGGTTGTCATAAAGTGCGTTCCCTCCTTCCCTTCACTGCCGCGACGATTACATCAGGAATGGAACGCCTTTACAAACGTTTACATTATATAAGGAAGTTTATTCATGTTTTTACAGAATGGTTAAGTTGTCTGTACAGTGAAGCCTTTTAAACTTAGAGTAGTAAGCAGGTATTCAGTAATTTTAGTGATTTGAGCAACCAATTCACTTTTTAGATAATAACTGCCTCTAAGAATGAGGATAAAGAGGTAAACAGGATGGACGTAAACAGTCACCTTGCATACAGGTAGGGAATGACTGAACTGAGACATAAAGGGATCTGAATTCTTAGCTGCTGCTGTTGCTGCTGCATATTAAGTACAAGTAATGTTAAGAGTAGGTGATGCACCAGTCTGCAGGTCGTGGGCTCTGCCGGTGACCTTGTTTAAGCCATACATGGGTAATACTGCTCATGTACAGGTGTTTACAAACTATTACATCAAGTATATTGCAAATATAAACTCCCTTAAAATAGTATTTAGTTCCAGATCCGGTGTAGTTATGGCTGGCAGCGTCTGTGCCACACTGGCTTGAAACTTATGCATCTGGCAACAACTTAAGATTACACGTCACTAAGCACGTAGCTAAGTATTGTATGAATGTCCTGTTTTAATTTAGTCCTGGAATGTTTGAGCCATTTAGGTTATAAAAAAACTAATATTAGTCTAGAATTTAGGTTCAGTGGAATGTTGAAATTAGCTTTATTGGCAAGGATATTCATGACTTGAGACAGCATTTAATGCTATTAAAATAATCCTTGAGACAGCTTCTAGGCCCATATTCAGAAACACCTGGCCATTGCTATGTTCAAACCTAACAGAAAACCTGTGCCACTTCAATTGGGGCCTTTGAAAATAGTGGCCGGCAGAAATGTTTGAGAAGACGGCTCCTAGTGCTGCTATATCCTTGACTTGGGCAGCTAGGCTACCGAGACGCTGCTAATTCAGAGGGCGAGATTTACCGTAGCACCAATGGATATTCTAATGCATGATGTTTGTCTTCTAACTGAGCAACACTTGTCTGTAACTCGCCAACCTGTGATGCACGACGGCCACACAATAATGCTAGCTTTTGGTAGTGGTCAGCTTTTCCAATTGGTCTACACTTGAGCAGCTTCCTCTTTGATATGTAACAGTAGAGACAAGATATGTACTTCTCAACAAAAGCTTACAAGACTGCACAGTTTATCACTATTAATATTTTTTTGCATTTAATAATAATTACAGCATCAAAGATTTCTCAATTTGATATATAAATTAATTACAAAATCCCATTCCCATATAATTTTATCCATCACCAACAAATACAACACAGGGCCATGTAGAAAGATGGCAGCAGTCTATGTAGTAGTAGTAGTAGCACTCCTTGGCAGACGGCAGCAAGAAGCCACACACAGATGCAACATGGAAAATGATCACATCTCACTCACACTGGTTTCATTCACTCCACTTCAGCAACCTTTGATGAAATACAACCTTAGTTAGTAGTAGTAATAATCTTCCACACTTTAGTAGGAGGTCCTGGTGGTGTTCTCAATCAATCACAGGTCACAACACAACACATTATCATCATTGACTTTATCACACCTCATGGAACAGGTCACCACCTCTAAGTCATTTCCTCACACCAACGTCAACAACGTCAACAACGTCACACACCGGTAACAGGTTATCTCCACATCTTTTTCTTTATCTTGTCCTCCTTGCAGGTCACTACACCTCCATCCTCCTTGTCCTTTTTCTTGTTACTAAAGAACAGGACAGTGTGAACCACTTTATCATCACAGGACAGTGTGAACCACCTTATCCCCAATAAGTGAGTCATGTCCCTCTTTCATAGCAGGGATTCCAGGACAGACAGAGGACACAGCCTGGGGTCAGTACTGGACATCTTTGGGGACAGCACAGGCAGCCCCCACAAGCACAAGGGTGGCCGTTGTCAGAGAGCAGAGCCAACATTTGATATAGAAGCATCAGCGGGTGGCCGGGGCCGGGAGATGAAGGGTGTGCATACAAGGTGCAGGAATGAAGAGTGGCCAGCAGATGATCTTCCTCCTGACAGGACAAAAACTTGCATGGGAAGCCCAGACAGACAGACAGACGCGCACACACAGATGCACGCACTGGAGGCCACGATGCTCCCAGGGGAGATGGAGAGGTGTGACTACAGTGTGTGCACAGGCAACCAATTCTTCCCATCCATTATTATAAAAAACATAAGTACAAACAGGCACTTCAAAAATATATTTACAAAACAAATATGTAATTTATTATTTTCTTCATAGCTTTTTGTTGGGGTCATAGTTCTCAAACTTCCACTTTTGTCGCCCCTCCTCCAGACTGCAGTCCTCCATGACCAGCTTCTTGCGGTCCTGTGAGATGGCCAGGCACTTCTTGCTGCTGCCGTGGATGATGCGGTTTGTCTGAAAGATGGTCCAGATGAGTCTCGGGAACAAGAAACAAGTGGTGGACTGGTGGTTATGATGTATACAAGTCACAAGAACAATATGGTAAATAACCCATTATAAGTCCATCTCTCCCACTCATTTGCATTGAAATGAAAATGTTTTCAAGAGTATATGTAAAACCTGTAAATGTAAAGACGACTAATGTGAAACTACAGAACTAGCAAGTGGGAATTGCAGAACTATTTATATAAAAAGGGTAACAACAATAAGGAATCCCTTTAAGAAGTTTTCAAAAGGTTTTAAAAGATAACATGATGAAAGCTTTTAAACACTTAAAAATCATTTAAAATTGTGCACAATTGTCAGTAAGATACCTACTTCCCCCATATTCATTTAATATTTCTTTGTTTTGCAAGAAATGTAACAGGCAGCCTATAACAATCATGATGAAAACTTGAAATCAAAGATAAGCAAAGCAGTTTTATGACATCAGGGCATGTATTTGGTGTCATTATCTATGTTTGCACCTTATTTCCTCCAGAAGTGTGCAAGTACTGAATAGCTTGGAGCTACTAAATAGTCTGGGCCTGAATGGAACTATAGTGATGCAGTGTGCTCACCTCTGGGCTGTACTCCCAGTACTGGTTCCCTTTGGAGCCATGGCATGGGTACAGGATTACATCACTGCCGGCATAGTCCATGCAGGCTTCATCTCGCCGGATCTCCCCTTCTTTGCTCAGCATCCAGTACTGCAAGGCAAGTCTGGTGTTAGTCATCAGCATGACACATCTGCTTGGCTTTATCAGTTTTGCTTAGCTTCATCAATTTTATCAATTTCAATTACTATTAAAAAACCTAAATATTTCAGTGCTTATTATCTACAGTCATTACCTTGTGGTGGTGTGGAAGATATACCTGTATCTGTACTGTTACAGTGGTGGGCAGCAGCACACTGAACTTGCTCACTGCTGCTGTCCCAACACTACTGAACACTCACCACTGGGTGGAAGAGGGCTGAGGTGCCTCACTTACCTGGTTGCCGCCCTGCTTGTGGCAAGGCCAAAGTCCCACCGGCTTGTGGTTGTCCTCAGGCTTGGCGGGCGAGTCCACACACTGTCCCGTAGCCAAGTTGTGGACCTGTTGCACAGACAATACTAACTACCACCATTGCCACCACTACACAACCTCTCCATGCTACAGTACAGGGACAGAGTGGCCGCAAGGCTGAATCTGTCGCGCATTACTGTGGTCTGCGTCTCTGTCTCAGCACACTCCCAGTCAGGGTTTGTGGCTCAAGCAGTGACAGGATGCAAACATTGGTGCTTGCTTGGGAACCAGGGAAATCAAGAGCAGAGACAACAATTCACTCTTTAGGAAGAGGAGGCTGAGAGAGGATTCTTTGTAGGCTGTACAGTACAGGTTGTAAATCAAGAACTCTGAACACTCCAGTGCCACCACAACACTGCTATGAATGCCAATTAGTTACAAATGTTTTGTATTTATTTAAGGTGATTTAACTCACCAATAGCAACAAAATATGTTTAGTTATATATGGTTTAATTATCTAAAACACCCAAAGTGCAGCACCCAGTAGGGAAAAAAGTTGGTTTTGCAGGGAGTGACAAAGGATGGGGTCAAGACTGATGACAAACACTCACCCTTGTGCTTAGTGTTTGTTGAGGCAAAGTATTGTGTCAGACAGCTCGGTGACATGTCTTTCCTTGACCCACGTGATGGGAGGTATCAAGGGAGGACACTGTCTGACATGCTTCTCTATTCATTGTGAGAGGGATGAGTGAGAGTCATTGGAAAGTACAGAGGTGGTCTTAAGGCTGGAAATGACAGGTTATGAATTCACTGATGTATTTGATAATTAAGGAGCAGCAGCTGTCCTTGTGAGGGATGCTGTGGAATTAAATACTGGTACCTCCAGATCTTGTGTGATTTTTAACATATTTTGAACATTTTGAAAATATTTTAAACATATAAAGCTAATAGGAATCCATATTTGCTTCTTAAGAATCTAATCTAGATTAAATAACACCACATAAAAATAAACTGGGTAATCAACATTTCTATAGCTATCATTCAAACATACATATGTACAGAGGACGGAAAACTTGTATAAACAACGCAGTGTACAAAAAAAGGGAAACTATTTGTCCTGGACGTCCCAGACTTCAAGAAATAGTTGTCTCAGATGTGAAAAAACGAAAACGAAAAATCAGGCAGAGTACACAAGACGAGGGAAGCATTAGTGAGGTACTCAAGCAGGAGTAAACACAGGCACACAGACAAACAAACTGACAACCCAAGCAAGCAAAACAAAACAAAGCAAGGCAAGACAAAGCGGGGAAAAAAAAGGACTTCAATCATGCAAACCTTTCGTGGACCAGATGAATCAGCCCAGACTGGGCTAGACTGGACCAGACCACGCTCAGCTCCAGGTCGCGTGAAACACGTCTGTGCCTCGGGTAAACTAAACTAGTCCTGCTGAACTGTGCCGGCCCCACTAGTCCCTTTAGGATAAGTTACCTGGTTGCCCCCCTGCTTGTGGCACGGATAGAGGCCCACTGGCTTGTGTAAGTTAGCACGACGAGCGGGGGAGTCGAGGCAAGTGGACCCGCCAGCACCCAAGTTGCGGACCTGTACATGGGAGGAAGTGCCCAGGGCGGCGTGTGAGCTCCCCTTAGCTGCTCCAGGACACCACACACACACAAGCCCCGGTGAGGGTTAGTAATGCAGCACACACTCCCCAAAATGCCCCAGGGTATGTATGGAGGGTAAACCGTTATTGTACACCTCCATACTTCACTTACTTTTTTACTTACTTTTTTAATCTATATTCAGGAATTTATACAAAGCCCAGTGAGGGTTAGTAATGCAGAACACACTCCCAAAATGACTCAGGGAATGTATGGGGGTAATTTTGTACACCTCTATACTTCACTTTTTTTTTTTTCATCTATTCAGGGTTTTCTAAAAGGCCTGGTGAAGGTTATTAGTGCAGTACACACATCCTATAGTACCCAAGGAAAAGTATGTGTGTATTTTTGTACATTTCCCTTCATCTTATGAATTTCTATTGATAATTCAGTGACATCTAAGGGAGAGATTAGTAATGTACCCCCTGCCCACACATACATAGTAAAGGGTTAATTGATTTGTACACTTCCTATACCACTTCGAACTTTTGACGACCTATGTCAATTCAGGAATCTCGGAGGTACAGTTAATTGTGAGAGTCAATAATGCAACACACTGTCTACACTGCCTCTGCAACACACTGTCTACACCTCTTTAATTAATTTTCATGGCTATTTCCAGGGACGTTAATTCAGGGACATGTCTATACATATTTCAAGGACTTTACATCTCTATACTTAATTCAAGGACTTTTAAAGAGTTAATTCAGGGATATTCTAAACTTCTAAAGCATTTATGTTAGTTGACAGTTTTTTTTTACTACATGTTAGTAGTTAGCCAAGGACCAAGACACAGACACACACACACGTACAAGCACATACATGTTCCTCCTCAAAGCACGACCCCAGTTACTCACACAGGGGAGTTCAAGAAGGCTGGATGTGTTACGAGGGACAATGACGCAGTGAACACGAGAAAAAAATATATTAAAAAAGTCTTATTCGCTCGCCCGCTGCCACTGCTGCTCTCTCACCCCAACCCGGATTCCAAAGCGCTCATATTTGCATGTGGTAATTTGCCTTTTAGAATTTTGATTGCTTGGCTCACAGGAATTTCGGGAATGATTTTGGCTGTGGGGGAGGGGAGGGGATGTGGTGGTGGTGGTGGTGGTGAAGGGCATGAGGATCCTTTATTTAGGGGGTATGGGAGGATGGGGAAGTGATGGTGGTGGTGGAGTGGATGGGAGATAGGGATCCTTATTTGGGGAAGATGGGGATGGTGATGGGGATGGGAATAGTTATTTAGGGGGATTGGGAGGATGGGGGGTGTGGTGGTGGTGGAAGGAAGATCAGAACTTTTTATCCATTTTGTGTTTTTGTTTAAATTTTGAGGCTTTTTTTTTGAGTAATTACATTTTAGCTTTTTTTTTTAATTCTGGCTCGTAAATTTTGACACGTTTTTATTATTCATTTAACGTGACACTTTTTATTTGGTACTTTTTTTTTTTTTTTTTTTTTTTGGCGGTGTAAGTTGGGGTTAATATCTAGTGAGTCTGACTGTAACCTCTGACCTGACCTGGCATGTCCCCCCCCCCTTCTCTCTCTCTCTCTCTCTCTCTCTCTCTCTCTCTCTCTCTCTCGCTCTCTCTCTCGCTCTCTCTCGTTCGTTTAGTTTGAAAATTCTGTAGTGTTTAATCACAAGCGTGCTAATATATATATACACACACGGAAGGCTAAGAGTGTGTGTGTGTGTGTGAGAGAGAGAGAGAGAGAGAGAGAGAGAGAGAGAGAGAGAGAGAGAGAGAGAGAGAGAGAGAGAGGTTACGTACACACGCCCTAACATACCTCCATAATCATTCCATTTCTGTATAAAACTTCAAACATGAAAGCCAGGTCATAATCATTAATTCTCACACACACACACACACACACACACACACACACACACACACACACACACACACACACACACACACACACACGGGGGTGTAGATTCTGTGGGGAGATAGGGAGTAGGGGGTGAGGGTGTTGTAAGGCCAAAATTCCCATCATGCAACGCTGGTCTTGTGTGGGCCAAAAGTTTGCTCGATTCATTACAAATTTTTGACATGAAACCCGTGCCGACAAATTCCACTGACCCGATTGAAAAAAAAAAAAAAAACAAACCGGAATATTTTTTTGGGGGAATGGAAAAGAAGAGGGTGTTGAATTATTCTACTCCATTTTTCTTTATTACATTAGAAAAAGAAGAAAAAGAACTAGGAAAAGAAGAGGCCGTTAAATGAATTTCCCTTAAATTTTCCATGTTTTCTTCATTATTCCATGTTTTCTTCATTATATCAGAAAAAAAGACAAAAAGTGGAAAGTTTGGGGAAAATGAATAATTTAACGCCCTCTTGTTTTCCTAGTTTTTTTTCTGATATAAAGAAAAAACGGAAAAAAGTGGAAAGTTTCCGGGGGGGATGGAAAAGAGAGGGGCGTTAAATTAATCTAGTACTTTTTTAATTTTCTTCCTTTTTCTGATATGCGAATATTGTCTATCTGAAATTCCAAATATTTGAATTTCTTTCTCTATCTATTGGTTTGGTTCGTGAATTCATTTGTTTTAGTATTTTGGTATGTATTTTTTTTTTCATGAGTTTTGTTTGTCTAAATATTTTACTATATTTCACGATTTTGTTGATCTAAATGTTGGACTTTTTCATGAGTTTTGTTAGTCTGAATATTTGACAAATTACTTTTTTTTCTTTTTTTTTTTTTCTTTATCGTCTTGAAGTGTGAGGACGTTTGTTTGTTTAGAAATATTCGAACACAATTTTCTTGTTTCTTTAATGATATACGAGTTTGATGATGGTTCTCAATATTTTCGTTTTTGTTTTTAGTATTGAAATTCGTGTAACCATTTAAATGTTGTTCTCTTACTTTTATTTATTTATTTTTTTAACGTAATTTTACTTGTCCTTTTCCTTCTTATTTCTTTACTTTACTTTACTTCTCTTTTTTACATGTCCTTTACGTTTTCTTTTTTTTTTTTTACTTATTTTTCTTACTTTATTTTCGTGTAATTTTTTAAAACTTTATTTTACATGTCCTCATTATTATTATTATATTTTTTACTTTACTTCTTTTACGTTTCCACCACATAAACAAACCCACTCCTTTAGCAACACTGAAAAAAGCAATCGCCAAAAAATCACTCAGTCCCACTATGCAATTTATAACCCTCGCCTTTCTCAATTAAACATTTCACTCACTTCGACAAACCCTCAACACTGGGACTTGATTTGACTAGGACTGTTGACATTTAAGGTAACTGGCAACTATGTGGGGTTTTTTTCCCCCATTTTTTGTTGCCCTTGGCCAGTTGACTCCTACATAAAGAAAAAAAAATATACAAGACAAAAGAACAACTGGCAAAGACTCACAAAACAAAAGCGTGTGTGACAAAAAAAACAAGAGCAACACAGTGCGTGAGGAACATTGAAACTCGTAAGCTGAGACGCTGGTGCAGTGAACAGTGACGGGGAAGACAATATGGTGACGCTGTGATGGTAACGCTGTGATGGTGACGCGGTGATAAAGAACAAAATTAGTGACGGTGTGAAAGTGACGAATAAAAATAAGAAAATAATATATATGGTGCCTTAAAAACTGGAGAAAGAGAGAGAGAGAAAATGACCTTACTCTGCCACTTTTGCTAGTAATAAATATCACACTTACAATCTCATACCTACTTTTTTTTTTCCTCTTCCTGTTACTGTTTTACTCTTTCTCTACTTTGCCAGGTACTTATTTCTTTTCTTTTTACTTTCCGTTGTTGCTTTTACTACCATTAACCTACAATTTTATCACATTTCCACTCGCTACCTTCAAAACACACAGAAAAAAAAAAGATAAAAGAAAATGATAATCCCATATTTTTCGAATGTCTTCATAAACGCAAACTAAAAAGAGGTAAATAAATAAACGCGTTTTAAACAGCCGAACATACAAAGCCAAGAATTTAAAGCGTTAATTTAGCCTCGCCTGTATGTACCTGTGTTGGGAAGGTAATTAGCTTCAGGTGTGTTTTAGGTGTTGATGTTAAATAAGGAGAAAATGGGAGGTAGGGAGGGAAGGGTGGAGGAGTGGGAAGGGAAGGGAAGGAAGGGGAGAGGGAAAGGGGGAAGCAAAGGGGAGAAACAAGGGAAGGGAAAGAAGGGGCGGGAAGGAGAGGAAAAGAAAGAGGAGTTTGGAGGGAAGGGAAGGGAAAGAAAGGAAAGGAGAGGAAGGGGAGAGAGAACGAAAGAAAAGGAAGGAAAAAAGGGGAGATGGAAGGAAAGAAAGGGAAGGGGAAAGAAAAAGGGAAGGGTAGGAAAGGAAGGGGAAGGGTAGGGAAGGAAGGGAAGGGTAGGAAAGGAAGGGGAAGGGGAGGAAGGGAAGGGAAGCTGGTGAGTTTTCTACGAACTTTAAATGGAAAATGGAAGGTAAACGTAATTAATTTTCTATCTGACAACTCGCGGGCAAACGTGTGTGTGTGTGTGTGTGTGTGTGTGTGTGTGTGTGTGTGTGTGTGTGTGTGTGTGTGTGTGTGTGTGTGTGTGTGTGTGTGTGTGTGTGTGTGTGTGTGTGTGTGTGTGTGTGTACGTCCGACTGAATTATGTCAAAATAAACAAACAAAAAACTTTAATACCGAAATAACTCAATAACTTTTCTACTTTATTTATTTATTATTTTTTTCACGCCATACTGAACGCACCACATGAACAAATACTTAGAATGCTCCACTTTACTTAAAAACAAAACAAAACGAAAAAAAAGAATTACCAAGATGCACTACAGTACGAAAAAAAAAACGGAAAAAATAGAATCACAAAAATAAATGATAAAAAAAGACAACTAAGGATAAAAAAAAAAAAAAAAAACATTACCAAGATTCACTACAGTACGAAAAAATAGAATAAGAAAATAGGTAATAATAAAGACGACTGAGGATAAAAAAAAATGTAAAAAAAAGCCACAGTAAAAAAACAAAACTCATTATTTTCCAGCTTGAAAAGAAAAGAAAAGAAAAAAATGCCAATAAAAAATAAAACTAGAAAAATAAAAAATGACTAAGGATGATGAAAAAAAAAACAATAAAAATGCCAACGTAAAAACCAAAACTCATTACTTTCCTGCTTAAAGAAAAAAATGAAAAAAAAGAACTACAATTTCTCTGATTACTTTTACATTCACCACTTCAGCACCACCACCACCACCACCACCACCTGTAATCGATTCCAAATTTCTAAACGTAACCAATGTAAAATAATAAACTTAAACTCATTATTTTCCACTATAAAAAACAGAAAAGGAAAAAGAAAAGAGAAACACCACAATTCCTCTGATTAACCACCACCACCAACAACCACCACCACCACCACCACCACCACCATCTGTAACTGATTTTAAATTTCTAAACGTGAACAAAGTAAAAATGAACTCACACCAGACAATTTGAAGCTTCTACACGTATGACCAACCACAAACCAAGACGCGACGAGAGAAAAAGGACAAAAGAGAAAAACAGGAAAAAGGGAAAGAAAAGACGTTAGTTAAACAATAAAAAAAAAAAAATGCTAAATCACTACCAGACAACTTGAAGCTACGAGTATGACCAACCACAAACCAAGACGCGACGAGAGAGAGAGAGAGAAAAAAAAGACAGAAAAAGGGTAAGAGACAAGAAACTATCGCCATTCTCTTTCCAACACCACTACGATGGCTAAATGTTTACCTTCACGCCAGCAACGGAAGGCAGAGAGGGAGTATAAACTTCTTACCGCATTAGACTAAGAAAAAGAGAGAGAGAAAGAGAGAGAGAGGGGAGGGGGAGAACGGGGGAAGACTGACACGACAAGGTGGAATAATGTAATACTTTCGTACTTTGTGACCAGCTAGGAAGGTCGCGTGCTAACCAGGAACAGAGGGAATGAGTATATTGGCAATTTCAAGCAGTTCTTTGACTTTTTCTACGTTTCCATCACCTCGAAGTGTATCATTCTGCCGCAGCTTGGAAGGCCACAAGTCTGAGGTGTACATTGGAGTGCATTAGGAGCGTGAGTGAAGGACGAAAGATGAGGATAAAAAGAGGAGATAAATTAAGGAGGGGTTAAAATAGTGAAGCAGAGGAGGAAAAGAAGTAGAAGTAGTAGTAGCAGTTGAAGTAGTAGTAGTAGCAGTAGAAGAAGAAGAAAATGATTGAAGTACAGAAATCAACAGCCACACAAAAAACAACTAGAAAAAAAGGACAGAACAAGAAATAGAGAGGAAGCGACATAACATGAACGAAGTAAAACAAGATAGAAAAAGAACAACAACAAGGACTAAACAAGAACAATACCCAATAAATCTTTAATAACCTCTCAATCTACCATATAAAAATAGAAAAAAGAAGACGAAGAGTAAGAAAAAGAAGAAAAAGATGAAAAAAAGAAGAACGAAAAAAAAAAACAAGAAGAAATATACTAGACACACACTAACACTCACACTCACACACACACACACACACACACACACACACACACACACACACACACCTGATGAAAGACTAGCAGTGGATTAGAGAGTAAAAAGGAGTGAGAATAAAAGAGAGAATGCAACCACTCCCTTGACCTTCTCTCTGACGTGTTATTAGGACGTGTATTGATCTCTTTGTTGGCATGTGCTGACTCTTAGTGCTTGGCGTGCTAATGCTGGTGGCGGCGGTGGTGGTAGTGGTAAGAATGTGTGTGTGTGTGTGTGTGTGTGTGTGTGTGTGTGTGTGTGTGTGTGTGTGTTTCTTTAATATGATTGAGTTATGGTCTTTATTCTGTCGTTTTATTGCAAATTGTCGTTTTTTCTCCATAAATTTATGTTTGAGAGAGAGAGAGAGAGAGAGAGAGAGAGAGAGAGAATCCAGTGATGTGGTAATATTTTCTATGTGTAGCTAAGACTATTTAATTTCAAAGAAGAGGAAGAATACGTAACGAAACCAAATTTTTAAACATTCCTGCTGATCTTTCTTGTGCCTTCACCACTCCAGGGAAAGACGCGACTCTGAAAACAAGCCAAGTAAATCAGACACGTTGCTGATTTTAGGTTTTGCTGGTTTTTTTTTTCTGACTCGCGTCTTGAGACTCGCGAAATAAATAATTAAAAGATCACTAGTTTGCAATTTAGTCATCTTTGCTATTTATTTATTTATTTACTTATTTATTTAGGGTGTTTTTGGGGAATGTGGTCAGACAGATGGACTTCGCTGTTTTGTTTTGTTTTGAACCTTACAAACCAAATAAATGACAACCACCTAGCAATTGTTTTTAGTCAAATAATAGCTCGATTTCGCTATTGTGTTTGTTCTTAACCTTACAAAACAAATAAAATAAAAAGTTCACTATCTTGCAATTTAGTTATCTTTGCTATTTATTTATCTATTCATTCATTAGTGTGTTTTGGAGGAGGGTGATCATATGAGATGGGTTTCGATGCTTTATTTGTCCTGAGATGGGTTTCGATTTGTCCTCAACCTTACGAAACAATGAAATAAAAGGTCACAAGCTTGCACTGTAGTCATCTTTGCTTTTCATTTATTTATTTAGGTGGATTAGAGGGAAGGTGGTGAGATAATAGATGGGTTGAGCTACTGTGTTTGTTGTGAACCTTACGAAACAATGAAAAGGGCACTCTCTTGGAATTTAGTCATCTTTGCTATTTATTTATTCATTTCTGGGGTTTTTGAGGAAGTCAGACGAGAGATGATATAGAATAAACCGTCTTCTCTTTTATTTGTCTTAATATCTTTTTGTGATTATCTTCTCCCTCTTCTTCCAATTTACTTATTATCTTTGCTATTTATTTATTAATTTGGGGGGGGGGGGCGGTGTCTGTGGAATGGTATAGAATGAATTGTCTTCTATTTTATGTCCTAATATTTGTTGTGATTATCTTTTCTCCCTCTTCTTGCAATTTAGTTATCTTTGCTATTCACTTTCGGGGGTTTGGAGGAAGTTAGACGAGAGATGGAATGGTATAGAATGAACTGTCTACCTTCCCTTTTATTTGTCTTCTTGATATCTTTTTGTGATTATCTTTTCTTCTTCTTCTTGTAATTTAGTTATCTTTCCTATTCACTTATTCATTTGTGGGATTTGGGGGAAGTCAGACGAGAGATGGTATAGAATGAGCTGTCTGTCTTGTATTTTATTTGTCTTCTTAATATCTTTTTGTAATTATCTTTTTCTTCCTTTAAGTGGGAGGAGGAGGAGGAGGAGGAGGAGGATAGGAAAGGAGTAACAGCAACATACTGAACAATCCTTTTCATTTCTTTCATTTCTTTTCCCTTTCTCTTTGGTCACTGGTGAGATTCCTTGGCTGGAGAAACAAACGAGACTAAAGTAAACCAACGCAATAACAATAAAAATGAATCAGTAAATAAATAAATAAATAAATAAATAAATAAACTAAGGCGTCGTAGCACTTAAGATCACACGCTGACACAAACTTGCCCTAAGGTTCAAAGTTCCGTTGCTCAGTACGTGATAATCGCCTTAATGGTACGAGAGAGAGAGAGAGAGAGAGAGAGAGAGAGAGAGAGAGAGAGAGAGCATACAAAACCCACAAACAGAACCCTCCCATTCCCACAAAATAAAGAAAACGAGCAATGGATGACATGAAGACCTAAAAAGACCACAAGATAAAAAATAAATAAACCTCAGAGAAAGAACCCCACATTCTCCCCCGAATAGAACCTCAAATAGAACCTTCCCTACCAAGAACCAAGGCCAGTAATCTGAAACGCTCTGCTCTCTCACCACGACTGTCTTCAAAAGCTACAGAGATGACTAACCGGGTTCTAAAGAGCGTTTCTCCTGTTCATCATGTAGAAATCTTGTTAATCTGTCACTAGAACCATAAAAAACACCAAGAACTAGTGTACCTTTACTATGACTATTTCTTTTTAAAGGGCGCAGAGATAATTGACCAGGTTTTCAAGTGTTTCTCCAGGTAATATTGTAAAAATGTTCTTAGTTTCTCTATAACCGTAAAAACACTTGAAAACCCGTGGCATATCAACTAGTCCTTTTCAAAGTAGATAGTAGGGTTGTTAATATTCTTTCTCGTTCATAACAAAAAAACTTATTAATTTATCACTAAAACAACAAAAAATCTTAATTTCTCTATAACCGTAAAAACGAACTTAAAAATCCTGTGTCATATCATCTAGAGTCCTTTTCAAAGTAGATAGCAGGGTTGTTAATATTCTCTCCCATTCATGACACAGAAATCTTATTAATCTACCACCAGAACAGCAAAACCACTCCTATAAACCCGTATCACTTCCCCTACAACCTTCTGAAAGCAGTCGAGGTACGGCACGGCAACGTTTCAGAATACAGACCTCAAAACAAGTAAGAACAAGTTATGTAGACAGCTGAACAAACACCCTACAACTTGAAACCCTTGTTAGCGAAGCGAGACAGAGGGAGAGAGAAACCCACAGCCCACGTTCAGAGAGACCTAGCAACCAGCGACCGTACCTCACCATCTGGCACTGGTACTGGCTGGCACTTACCTCCCCGGATGCCACAGCGTCTCCCGGCACGAAAAGCTCTGGGTACACGTTGTCCAGGTACCACTTGAACGACTTGCATTTCAGGTTCTCACGCAGTCTCTTCCTCTCACTCACGTCCCCGAAGTCTCCCTGAAAGGTTCCGAATGTGTTACTTTGCTTCACTGCACGGAGAGGAAGAGAGATCGAGAAAGAGAGTGAGTTCTGTTAATTATTGATGAATGTGAAGAAAAGAGTAAAAGTAGAAGAGTAGATATTGATACTGTGGAAGAGATAAGTTAAGGAAAAGAATTGGTGTGGTTTTACTTTGTTTACTGCACAGAAAGGAGAGACTGGAAAAATAAATGACGGTATGTGAAAAAAAAAATTATGAATGTGAAGAAAAGAGTAGTAGAAGAGTAAATACTGATATTGAGGAAAAGAGCAGTTAAGGAAAAGGTTTACTGTATGTTCTTTTGATTCACTGCACTGAGAGGAAGAGAGATCGAAGAACAAAAGCGAGTTCTGTTAATTATTGACGAATGTGAAGAAAAGAGAGCAAAGGTAGAAGAGAGGTACTGATATTGTTGAATAGAGGAGTTAAGGAGAAGATTTACTATGTGTGTTACTTTTGGTTATTGCAGAGAGAAGAGAGACTGGGAAAAACAAAAAGAAAAGTGAAAAAATATTAGTGAATGTGAAGAAAAGACGGCAAGAGTAAAAGAGAAGATATTGATATTGTGGGAAAGAGGAATTAAGGGAAAGGTTTGGTGTGTGTTTGAGTCACTGCACGGAGAGGAGAGATTGTGAAAAGAATATCCGAGCAAGTGAAGAAAAAAAAAAAGATGGGTGTGAAGAAAAGAGTAAAAGATAAGAGAACAAAAGGAAGAACAAAAATGATAGGAAAAATACTTAAGGAAGACAGAGGAAGGAAAATATTTAAGAAAGACGGAAAAACGAAAGAAAAAAACTGAAAAAGCAGGAGAAAAACAACTAAAGCATAAAAAAAAAAATACACACAGAGAGAGAGAGAGAGAGAGAGAGAGAGAGAGAGAGAGAGAGAGAGAGAGAGAATCAGAAGATCTATATACAGCGAGCGAACCAAAGGGACAGAAAAACAAGTAGCCTACAGTACATTTTCATAGACATCCCGTTTTCTGTTCGTTCCCCCAGCGCAACATGACAGGATTTTACGGCCGCGCGAGTAATGGTTTTGTTGGGGCGTATAAAATTCCACGTGAGGCAGCCAGGAGGAAAGGACCCGCTCTGCTGCTAACGCCCATTTAAACCAAGGAGAGACCAACGCTGGGTGTGTATGGGAGGGAAAGGAGACCAGAGCTGGGTTTTAAAGGGACGCTTAGGTAAATGTTGAAATTCCTTGTGAACTCTGCGGTTATGAGTGGATATTAGAGGAGATGGGGGGGGATAGGAGGAATATAGAGTCAAAATAGCAACAGTGAGCTTCTTTTGCTACTTGTGGGAGAGAGAGGATAGTAAAAGAAGAAGGAGGAGGAGGAGGAGGAGGAAAGGAGGACGAGGAGGAGAGGTGGTGACAATAATAATAATGGATAGTGGAAGTGGAAGACGACAGGTGGGTACAATTATAATGATGACAATAAAAATGAGACACAAGAGGAGGAAATAGTTTAAACGATTCCAATTGAAAGAAGAAAATGAAGAAAAAGAAGAAGAAGAAACACCAAAAAAACATATTAATCTGTTTCTAAACGTTACCTGTCTCTCGAAAATAAAGAAGGAAAACAAACGAAAAGAAAAGAAACAAAACACCTACTGAAGAAAAAAAAAAAAAATAATAATAATAATAACAATGACATGGAAAACACCACCACCATCACCACCACCAACCAACCAACCCCAACAAAACATTACCAGGTCAAATCCAATCTCTCGTAGTAGTATTTCTTGTACTCGTCCAGCCACACCTCTGCCAGACGGATGGAGTTCCTCTTTAACACGTTCACTCCAGACCTCCACTTGTAGGGCGAACGTTTCCTGAAGATGTGGCCCACGTGGGAGCAAGGCACGATCTCCAGGGTGCCTCCACACATCCACGTCTGCGGGGGAAGAAGGGAGTGAGTCGCGAGAGAGGAGAGAAGGGAGAGAAGGAAGGGGAGAGTTAGTTGGCAGTGATTTTGTTGGTTTAGAGGATATTTTGAGGTGAATTAAGGGACGTGAATGAGTGAATAGTGAGTGTAAGGAGTGTTTCTAAGAGTTTTAAAGAGTGTGAGGTAAAAAAATGAGTTAGTGTGCGCAGTCAGTGTAGGAAAGAACAAAATAGGTAAGTGGGCAGTAATTTTGTTGATTACGTGGATATTTTGAGGTGAATTAAGGTAGATGAGTGAATGAATAGTGAGTGTAAGTAGTGATTTTAAGAGTTTTAAAGTGTGTGAAATGAAAAAAAAATGAGTTAATGTAGGCAGTCAGTGTAGAAAAGAACAAAATGAGTAAGTGCGCAGTTTGTTTATTCAGTGGATATTTTGAGGTGAATTAAGGTACATGAGTAAGTGAATAGTGAGTGATTTTAAGGGCCTAAAGATTGTGAGGTAGAGAAAATGAGTTTGTTTGGGTAAAATATGCATCACAGTACTGAAGAGGTTGACATTTGATTCTCTGATGTATACTAAAGCAACTGTGGCCATATTTTTTCCGTACGGCATTATAAAATTGTATTGGTTATCATAATAATTTTTTTCATTATAGATAAAGACAAACAAAAAGTAAAACAAGGCAAAACAAAAATGCTCAAGAAAAATGGCTAAGATAGAATAAAAGTCTTTCCTATAAAAAAAAAGAAAAAAAAAGAAAGAAAAAGGAAAGGAGTCAAAATATTATCCAAAACTGTGTGTGTGTGTGTGTGTGTGTGTGTGTGTGTGTGTGTGTGTGTGTGTGTGTGTGTGTGTGTGTGTGTGTGTGTGTGTGTATCTGTCTGTGTCTGTGTGTGTGTATCTGTCTGTGTCTGTGTGTGTGTATCTGTCTGTGTGTGTGTTTGTGTCTATCTGTCTGTGTGTGTGTGTGTCTATCTGTCTGTGTGTGTGTGTGTGTGTGTGTGTGTGTGTGTGTGTGTGTGTGTGTGTGTGTGTGTGTGTGTGTGTGTGTGTGTGTGTGTGTGTGTGTGTGTGTCGCTTGTTACTGGAAGCGGTTAGTTGGTTAGGTTTAATGGTTGGCTTGGGCTTAATGGCTTGTGGGACGCGGGGCGAGGGTGGCACTACTGTTCTCCGGGGGAAGGTGTAGGAGTGTACCTGTGCACGCGGTGTGAAATTACAGGTAGGGGGTGACACTTAGGGGAGGAGAAGGAATATGGGGAGTGGGAATGGTGTTGGAGGAATGTGGGAAGAGGGGAAGAGAGAGAGAGAGAGAGAGAGAGAGAGAGAGAGAGAGAGAGAGAGAGAGAGAGAGAGAGAGAGAGAGAGAGAGAGAGTATAAATCTTTATCTCCTCTTCCTCCTCCTCCTCCTCCTCCTCCTCCTCCTCCTCCTCCTCCTACTACTACTACTACTACTACTACTACTTTTATTATACGTTTGACACAGGTAAAAAAATATGAAAAATAGAAAATAAGGCAGAACATAACACTATATCAATAAAAATATACATACTCCTACTACTACTACCAATACTACTGCTACTACTACTACTACTACTATTATCACTACTACTTATTTATCCTCCTTCTCTTATGAATACAGAAAACCAATAAAAGTACAGCAAACTAAGAAAACAAGCTAAAACACAACCTAAGCATGTCCCTATATATCCTTTGGCTAATTCTATCGGCTCTTTAAGGGGACTGGCAACTGAGTGGGCCTTTTTTTTTTTTTATTTCTTTATATTTCTGTTGCTCTTGGCCAGTCCTCCTCTCTTACAAAAAAATAAATTAATAAAAAAAAACTAAACCTACTACCACCACAACTACAACAACAACAACAACAACAACTACTACTACTACTACTACAACTACCCACCTTGAAGGACAGCTCAAGGTTCTCGCCGCCCCAGATGTCGAAGCCTGAGTCGTAGGTGCCAAGGCGCTCGAAGAAAGCCTTATCGATGGAGAAGAGACCGCCTGCCATAGTGGGCGATCGCACTGGCTCGGCGGGGTGCTGGTGGCGTGCTCTCTCCTTACTCGGAATGGCGTGCCAGTTGAACTACAGACACGCACACACACACACACGCAGGTAGCATACGGACACATACAGAGGCAGAAGCAAACACACACACACACACACAAACACACAGGGAGGAATTAAAGTACATTAGTTACGTTTCTTTAGAGTTGTGTAGGTTTTATAAGAAAGTTATGTGTATGAATGGTTGTGATGAGTGATAGGATTAGTTTGTGTTGAAGTTTGATTTGTTTTAAGACTAAGGAGTTTATGTACGTGAATGGTGGTGATGGATGGTCGGCTGAAAAACAAAGGGTCGTTAAGAATGTTATGAAGTGTTTGTTGTTGCTTTTTTTTTTATATGAATTTACATAATGAAGAATGATCGGGTACAAAATATGACAAAAAAAATAATGGACTGATGATAATAGAAAAAAAAAAACTAATTGATCTAAACATGTGATGTATAAAAGATCTCATGAAACACACATTGCAATAACTTCAACAAAAACATTAACAACAACAATAAATAAATAATAGTAATAAAGACAGTATGTGTAAGTGTAAGGTCAAGCATGGAAACATTAACTTTATTCTTTGGAACTTTAATTAAGATGCAAAAAAAAAAAAAAAAAAAACAGGATTAGGAGGGTCAGGCAGGTGTTTTGGAGAGGTGTAATGAGGAACACGCATGATAGACAGGTGTGTAATGGGAAACAAGAGGGGAGCGACAGGTGTACCGGTAACATGCATAAAGAAACAGGTGTGGAACAGGTGTGGAAAGGTGTGAAGTGTGGAAACAAGAATAGTGTAACAAGGGAGATGTTAACTAAATGACTGACTGACTGATTGTTTAACTGACTAACTGATTGACTGACTAATTAACTAAGGATCATATATCAAAACACTTCTATCTGCACTTCTACTTTCAAAAGGCTCTAGATTTTTTTTATACCATGTGGGCTTTTCACAGGAATTTCTGGGCTAAAGGGCATAACTTTTTAGGGTACTTCCTATCTCAAAGGCCACCCGCTAGGAAACCGTTGCCCCGAGTGAGAAAGCCCAACCTACACTCGGACCGTGGAGAGGATTCGAACCCGTGCGCTTGGAGACCCCTCGGACCCCAAAGCACGCATGGTTCCACTGCACCACGGCGGAATATAGGTTTGGACGATGTTTTTTTCTAATTTGTGTGACGGATTAACATTTCTATATTATTAACATGAGAAACACATGAATATCCATCTAATTGAATAATGCTTTTTTTCTGGTTTTAGTGGCAAATTAGCGACATTTTTTCATTATAAACACGAGAAACACTCATGAAAATCGGTGTAGTTGAACGTACGCGAGTTTCAATAATGTTTTTTTTTCTTATTTTAGTGACAAATTAACAACATTTGTGCATTATTAACACGAGAAGCTCATGAAAATTCAGTTAATTAAACGTACATGAGTTTTTAATGTTTTTTCTGATTTTAGCGACAAATTAACATTTCCACATGATGAACTCGAGAAATACCCACGAAAATTTAGCTACACGAGTTTTTAATGATTTTCTTCAGGTTTTTAATGACGGATAAACATTTCCACATGATGAACACGAGAAACACTATTAAGAACCAGGCTAATTGAAAATATAAGAGATTTAAGCGAAATTTTCCTGGTTATAGTGACAAATTAACGTTTTACATGATTAACACAAAAAACACTATTGAGAATCCTTTGAGTTTTTATGAGAATTCTTTTAATCATCTCTGTGGTCTTTGAAAATAGCCGTGGTGAGAGAACAGTGCTTTTATGAGTACAGGTAAGGAAGGGTGTGGTGTGGGAAGAACTGAAGTAATGTGAGGTGAGGTGAGGTGAGGTGAGGTTAGGTTAGGTTAGGTTAGAATGGAACATGTATGAGATAAGGCCACCTGATTGTGCTCTAGTGTGGTAGAGGTGTGTGGTAGTGTGGTGGGGTTAAGTTTGGTTGCATAATAAAATCCAAGAAGGGTGGTTTAAGATTCATGAAGCCAAGCATGAAGCAAAACAAAGAAGCATGCACAAGTTAAACCCCATACGGTGCAGCAAACACACACACACGCGCGCGCGCACACACACACACACACACACACACACACACACACATACACACATGAACACACACATGCAGCAACAAAATATGTGCATAAAACAAACAACAAACAAAATATATTACTAAATTGATCACACACAAGTTTACGCGTGAAATATCAGTCAATTCAACATTCGCTGGTGATTTACAGAGCTCAGGGACATGAAAAAAAATAAGATCACAATGCGCAATCCATAATCAATCTACTCACAACACACGGTAAACAAAAGAGCATCTACATATGATACAAAATGAAACAAAGGAGGATCTACTTACAATACAAAATAGAAACAAGAGACCATCAACTTAAATATACGAGAAATAGAAGCGCACCCACTCAAACATAAAAAAAAAAAAAATAAATAAAGTAACAGGAGAGAAATGACATGTGTAGAGAGATAAACAAGAGCATCTGGTTACCGGATAAAACAAAAGAGCATCATTTTAACGCACATTAAAAAAAAGAAAGAAAAAAAGAAACAACCGAGACATTTTCGAAAGATTACTGCGAAACAAAACCAATGGAAAATAATAGAAAAAAAAGAAAAAAAAAATACAAAACCATAAAAGAAAACGGGTCGAAAAGGGTAAACTGCACGAAACTCAAAAGGAAGAATAATTTCAATGACTATTTTAAAAGCAAACGGTCAAGAAACATTCAATAAGTAAACAAATGACGATAAAATTGACCGCGAGTGTCTGAAAACGAAAATTCTGACAAAATACGATAACAGCGAGAGAGAGAGAGAGAGAGAGAGAGAGAGAGAGAGAGAGAGAGAGAGAGAGAGAGAGAGAGAGAAACCAAGAAATAAAACAAGTTAAGTTCGAGAGTTAGGAAACTGACTGGAAATAGAGTGAAGGGAGGGGGGAGGAAAGAGGAGGAAATTGAGGGGGGGTTGGAGGAAACTGAGAAGGGAAATTGAAGAGGGGGGAGGAGGAAATAAAGGTTGGTCTGAGCTGAGGGGAAAAGATGGAGAGGGGAGGGGATGACCAGTATGACATTTGTGAGGGAGGGGAGAAGGGAGGGGAGAGGGGAGGAAAGGAGGAGAGAGGAAGGGAGAGGAAGAGGTAAAAGATGAAGGAAAGGAAGAAACGAGGGAGGAAAAGAGGAAGGAACTTGAACATGGAGGGAGGGAGGGAGGGAGGGAAAAGGGGGGAGGGAGAGGGAGGGAGGAAAAGCGGACGGGAGATAAAAGATAAAGGCAGGGAGGGAGGGAGGAAGAGGAGAAAAGTGAGGCAGAAAATTATATGAGAGAGAGAGAGAGAGAGAGAGAGAGAGAGAGAGAGAGAGAGAGAGAGAGAGAGAGAGAGAGAGAGAGAGAGAGAGAGAGAGAGAGAGAGAGAGAGAGAATTAGGAAAAGAAATATAGAGGGTGGAGAAACGACAGCAACGAGGAGGAGGAGGAGGAGGAGGAGGAGGAGGAGGAGGAGGAGGAGGAGGAGGAGGAGATATAAGTAGAACAAAAGTAAGAACAAGACCATGAATAAGAGAATACAAGGACAAAAATGAGAAACAGAAGAGAAGAAGGAAAAAAGGAAAACAAGAATGACAAGGAGAACGTAAAACAAACGAAAAACGAAGAACAAGAAAATACGAGAACGAAAAAAAGACGAAGAACAAGATCAAAGAAAAATTTAAAAGACTGAAAAAAATAAAAGGAAGAAAAATTTTTATTCGACTGAAAAGATTGAAAAGAAAAGGCGGAGAATAATTTTAAGAGTGAAAAAAATGGAAAAAGAAATAGATAGAAAAAAGGCGAAGGAAAATTTTAAAAGACTAAAATAAAAAAAAAAATTAAGAAAAAGCCCAAAAGATAAATTGTTAAAAGACTGAATATACAAGAAAACTCAAGAAACCTAAGGAAAATTTCTAAAAGACAAAAAAAAAAAAAAATAAAATAAAGAGACACGTAATACTCAAAATACCTGAAGATTCCAATCAAATCCTCCGACGGCCACGAAGGAGGAGTAGGTGTATTCTAAAGTGTCGTCGCTTATCACGTCAATAACAGGAGTGACGGCAGAGGTCCAGTTACGTCCAATGCGATCTAGTAGCGGCTCCAGCCAACCTACAGTGAAGGGCGGGGAATCCAGTAACCTACCGCCGCTCCCTCCTCCTCCTCCTCCTCCTCTTAACCCCTTCAGTACCAAGAACTCACTGCCCACCGCCGCTCCTGCTTCTCTTAACCCCTTCAGTACTAAGACGAATTAATTCTACTCTACCGTTTTCTTTTTCTATTTCTTTTGGTCTAAGTGTTTCTAATTTTCCTATTTTCCTTGTAACTTAATTTTTTTTCTTTTCGTTTTTTTCTTTATATCTGACTTTTCCCTTTTTTTTCCTTTGATCTGTATCTGTCAGTATTTTTTAGCTTTTTTTTAAATGTAACTTTCTAATTTTCCATTTTCTTTGTAACTTTCATTTTTCTTTTCGTTTTCATTTTATATCTGACCATTTTTTTCCCCTTTCCTGGATCTGTTTATGTATTCTTTTTTTTAGCTTTCTTTTATTTCTAACTGTTTCTGATTTCCCATTTTCTTTGTGTAACTTTCTAATTTATATAGGGCCTATATATGTATATTTTTTATCTTAACTATTTCTATTTCTTTGAGTTTTATTTTAGTCTGTAACGGTTTCTAATTTCTCGTTTTCTCTAACTTTTTCTAATTTAATTATTTTTTTTACTTGTAACTGTTCGTATATCTTTTATTTCCTTTTTAACTATAAATGTTTCAAAATATTCCTTTTTTTTCTGTTTCTAATTTCTTTTCTTTGTATATCTCTCTAATTTATCAGTTTTCCTTGATCTCTAACTATTTCTAAGTTTTATCCTTTTCTTTTTCTTATTTGTTGTTCCTAATTTTCTTTTTTCTTTGTTGACTTCCTATTTCTCGTTTTCTTGCTATCAAGTGTTCTAATTCAAATATCACTAATGCTTTTCTTTATTACTGTACTCGTGTCACGAAATCCCTGGTGACATTTGACAATAAGGGGAAATATTAACTAACTACTACCTAATCTCGTTTACTTGTATTTCAACTCACTTTTCTACCTTATTTGCATTTCAACTCGCTTTTCTACCTTATTTACATTTTTTAAGTTAATTTGCATCTACACGCGTCAAGAACTCAATACTCCCACCATTACAAAGTATTTAACGAGAGAATCACTACCCAGTCAACGAGAAAGAGAAGGACGACTTTCCTACCACCTTATTTACTGATGTTTCACTTTGACTAACAAGAAGTCACATTCACGAACTTTTCAGAGAGACTTTAATTCTCTGGTGATTTTCTCTTTTCTTTTACTGTTATTTGGCGCATCATTCCGCTATCACAAACCTCTCGACGTCTTTCTTAATTGTCCAACAAAATACCTGGACATACCTTCTCATTTCCTTTCTTTTTTCGACAGACGCTCTTAGTTAATTCATCTATTCATCTTTTGTGATGGTTGGTAAATTTGTCACAGTCGAAGAGTGTCTGCATTTTGTTCAGGGCTTTTAGTGGAGTCATTAAATGTTTTTCCTGTCTTGTATTCCCAATTAATTAAGTCTAAGTGTTTCTCTCATTTTGTATCTCTAATTTACTGGCGGTCCTTCTGTATGCTTTTAACATATATTCTCTTGTTATCGCCCGTATTTCATCTATTCATTCCTTTTTATAGTCTTTTCATAGCCCTTGCCTCTTATTTAGTGAAGGCTCGTAAATTTGTCAGTGCCTAAGCGTGTGTCTATTTTGTTCAAGGCTTTTAGAGAAATCATTAAGTGTTTTTCCTGTCTTGTATTTACTGCCAGTTCTTCTGCATGTGGTTTTAGTATATATTCTCTTTTTAGCGCCCGTATTTCATTTATTTATTCCTTTTTTGTGGTCTTTTTCTTGCCCTTCGTCTCTTATTTAGCTAGGGCTCGTGAATTTGCCAGTGCCTAAGCGTGTCTATTTTGTTTAAAGCTTTTAGTGGAGTCTTTAAGTGTTTGTCTCGTCCTGTATCTCCAATTCACTGACTGTCTTTCTGTATGTGCCTTTAACTTTTATCCTCAATCCTCCTCTAGTTTTGTTGTTAACGCTCGTATTTCATTTATTCACTCCATTTTAATAGTCTTTTCTTGCCCTTTGCCTCCACTTAGTGATGGTTCGTAAATTTACCAATGTTTAAGCGAGTCTATTTTGTTCAGTGCTGTAAGTGAAGCTATTAATTCTTTTTCCTGTCTAGTATTCCCAATTCACTGCCAGTCTTTCTGTGTGCACATATATTCTCAATCCTCTTCCATTTTGTTGTTAACGCTCGTAGTTCATTTATTCATTCCTTTTTCTTGCCCCTTGTCTCTTAGTGATGGTTCATAAATTTGTCAGTGTCTAAGCGAGTCACTCTTTTGTTCAAGGATTTTAGTGAAACCATTAAGTGTTTTTCCTGTCTTGTATCTCGAATTTTACTGTTTGTGCTTTTACATGCATCACGACTTTCACTTTGACATTTCCCGGATCGCACTTTTTAGAGACAGCCTACGACATTCGCGACATTTACACCGAGAGACTTTTCAGTGACTTGCCATGTTAAATTTTTCCAAAGGGTATAACATCGAACCTTCACTTCCACGTGCTACGGCGTCCACTCTTAACCAACACTTCCTGCCGCCGCTTCTCTTTCACGCCATGTCACGGATCGGTCTTCACTTCCCAATCTTCCCTTCAACATAATTTCGAGACTTGTTCAGGCTTTATCATTCTGGAGGAGTGAATGTCGAGGGTTTGTTATATTTTTCTAGTATCTGATCATTTCCTGACGGCTTTATTCGTCTTCTGTTTCGGTGTTATTCCTCGTACGAGATTTTTAGAAGTTGAAATTGGTGATAGCAGTAAATGTCACGCCCTTTTGTTTTTTCTCCTTTCTTTTTCCTGGTAAACATTTTATTTTTCATTAGTTTTTGTTTTGTATTCACATCATTATTTCCAAGCAGAAAACTTTCCTCGACCAGAATATTTGTTTTGAAAGCGTAAAAGTAATATCGCTTTTCTCTCTCTCACACATTCACAGGATAATTAAAAGTTACAAAAAATGAAATACCAGAGAGAGAGAGAGAGAGAGAGAGAGAGAGAGAGAGAGAGAATAATAACACAAACTTTCTCATTCTGTTCATCATCTCTCTCGTCTCTGTCCATCATTAACCTTTCATCAAGTGTGAATAATTGAAATGATACTCTTCTCTCTTGTATTCAGTAAAGAACGTGTGTGTGTGTGTGTGTGTGTGTGTGTGTGTGTGTGTGTGTTTACGTCAAAGCAAAGTAGATTGAATTATTTAACAGCATTTAACTCATCTTCTTTAATGTATTCTCACAACGACGCGCCCTAAAGAGACATAACGCACACACACACACACACACACACACACACACACACACACACACACACAACTCGAGCATTAGTGTGAATAATGGAACACATGACACAGAAACGCATATTAAACGAAATACGAAAAAAAATTAAAGAAAACGACTTAAAAAGAAAATGGGAAAAGAATCATCACAAACTCCTACAACTTTTCTGAATGTTGCGATGCGAAATGGGCTTACTTTCTCTTTTTCTTTCGTTTTTCTCTCTTTTTCCTTCGCTCTTTTGTTTTGTGAGGCGCTCAATTTTTTTTTTATGCATTCAAATCGTGCCTTAAGTTATGGAGTGGAAATATTTGCAGTTATTTATCTATTGCGAGAGAGAGAGAGAGAGAGAGAGAGAGAGAGAGAGAGAGAGAGAGAGAGAGAGAGAGAGAGAGAGAGAGAGAGAGAGAGAGAGAGAGAGAGAGAGAGAGAGAGAGAGAGAGAGAGAGAGAGAGAGAGAGAGAGAGAGAGAGAGAGAGGATGTACAAACGAACAGAATGAAAGAAGGTAAGAAGGAAGAGAATATGAAAAAAAATAAAAACAGGAGGAGGAGGAGAGAGTAACTGGCCCTCTCTACACCACAAGTTTTTACAACACCCAAGTCTCCACACTATACCAGTACCCAGAATGCACTCGTACTACAAAAACAGAATGAAAAAAATAGTAACACCATAGAAAGATAAGAAAAAAAAGAAAAGGGAAAAAAGGAGAAAAGATTAAAGGAAAAGAGGAAAAAAGGGAGTAGGAGATGAAAAAGGAGGAGGAACAGATAGGAAAGGAAGAAAGGGAAAACAAGAAGAGATTGGAAGGGAAAGAAGAAAAGAAAGTAGACTGGAAGAGAAAGAAAAGTAAAAGAAAAAAAAAGGAGTAAGAGGAGAATGAAAAGGAAGGAAGGGGGTAAGAGGAAAGTTAAAGAGAAAGAAATAGTAAGAGGACATTGGGAGGGAAAATAAGTAAAAGAAGATTTGAAGATTTGGAGGAAAAAAAAGGAGCAAAAGAATGTTTGAAGGGAAAGAGAGGAGGAAGAGGAGGAGGAGGAGGAGGAGGAGGAGGAGGAGGAGGAGGAGGAGGAAGAGGATACAGTCACACACGAAGATATACTACATAGCAAATACAAAACTACAAGAACACAACTACTGAAGCTTCAAATCCCCACAAAAAATGAACCGAAACCCCGAAACGGACACAACCAAGTCGATCAAATGAAGATTTTTTCCCGAACGAACAAGCCACAAAACTACTGCAGTCCACATTTTCTTCACCCTTTACGTAAGATTAGATTAGACTGTGATGGGATTATTTAGTAAGACAATCCTCACACTCTTCCACACACACACACACACACACACACACACGTCAAAAAGATAAAGTTTAGGCATAATCAAGCGAGTCTTTTTGAAACGTAAGGAATAAGAAAGCGCTTTGTTTTGAAATGAATTGCTTAGTGTTGCTAGCGTGGCCTTTAAACACAACAACAACAACAACAACGACGAAAAGAGACCAAGTTTAGCATCAAATTTCACTCTAAAAGGCATGAAAGGGAATATCGCCGCGTCATATTTCACTTTACAAAATATACACAAACCTTCAAACCAACATTTTTTCTTTTTTTATTATTTCTAAGCCATCAAGAAGAATGAAAAAAAAAAGTGACATGTGATTCAGGAAGCTTGATAAAATTTGACAAGGAATATATTCAGCTTTTGAGTTGTTTCTAAGCTTGACGTCTGTCAGAGAAGCGCGGGAAATGTTTGCGAGGAAAAGTTGACATTGCAAGTTCAAAGTTCAAAGCTCAAAGCAATCGTTGGTCGAGAGAAGAACGTTTGATGATGAAAAGTTTAAATTCACTACTTTATTAAGTTTAAATGCGTGAAAACTCTCTAATAGTGAGCGTGAAGCAGCTTGATGGCACTAGAAAATCAAGTGAACGTGGAAGAAAGCTTAATTATAGGAAAGTTCTGGAGCGGACAAGCTTGATTATACTAAGAAAATATGATTGAAGTTTAATTACCATCTTTAAAAACCCAATTCACGAAATCAAAACGCGAAGAAATCTTGAAAAAAAAAAAAACTTGTGGGGAGTGTGAGGACCAGCTTGATTATACTAGAAAGTTTTAACAGATACTCTTTACACCCAAACACACAAAAACTGAACGTAGAAAAGCTTAATTATACTACAAAGTTTGAATTTACTGCTAAAACCCACAAATCAATAAAAACAAGTGAAAGAGGGAGTGGAAAGCTTGAATAGAAGTCTGGCGAGGTGGGAGTGGGCAAGCTTGATATCACTGAGAAGGGATGAAAGTTTAAGGATCACTACGTCACTGCACGGGAGAAAAAGTGATGCGGAACAATAAGAAAGCGAGACGAGCGTACAATGAGTCCCCAGCTGAACCCGCCGACTTGCACGTCCTTGGCCTTGGACATTCTGAGCTGGAAGGTGTCGTCGCTAATGACATCGATGACAGGGCACACCACGTTCGTCGAGTCTCGTGCTATGCGGTCCAGCAGCGGCTCCAGCCAACCTGCGGCGGGAGGCATTCAGTCCCCACTCACTCACTGACACACTGACACACACACACTGACACACACTTTAAGTTACTGCAGTCATTCCAATCTTGTCCTCCAACGGTTCACATCAAATGGGTGTGGCAAACGTCTTTCCATTGATGTTCCCGTGGCTTTCATTTCCAGTTTGCAATATTCTTCTTTCAATGACCTAGAAGTGTCCAGAATGCGAGACACACCTGTTAACACACACCTCCACACACACACTCACCCACGTGCTCCGGAAAACACAAGTCGTGGTGGAGGTGGAAAAATTGATAAAACAAATCTCGCATATGTCGTCCGTCTCCTACACGTGCTGAGGTGTTGTGACGTGCCGGTGTTCCTTCATTCAAGTCAATCGGTGGAGTCGCAAGTCAGACACAAAAACAGACCAGATGCGCCCCGTCCCGTTGAAAACCAGGCAAGTCAATTGGTCGAAAAACAAATCACAGGTGGGAAACAACCAGACGCGTTCCGTACTTTTAGAAACCAGTCAAAACCTCCTACTTCATCAAGGCCTTTATACTTCTCCCTCGTTAAATACTCCAGCGTGTCGTCCTTGATCACGTCTATAGTCGGGCACACCACGTTGCTGCTGCTCCTGGCTACGCGGTCCAGAAGCGGCTCCAGCCACCCTACAGACGAGAAGCGTTCAGGCAACAGTACACTCGCCTCCCAGACCACGACCCACCCAAGGCACTACCGAGGGGCCGAGGGGCGTGGCATCGTGGCCTGGGAACTCACAGGGAACTCCGTACTCTTAAATGTCTTGAAGTCCTTTCATGGTTTTTGATGCAAAGTTAGCGAGTGTTTACAAGGATACTTTCATGGTTATGGGAATAGTTTAACAAGAGTTTGGTTTAACCCCTTCAGTACTGGGACACATTTTTACCTTGAAATTTTTGTACGATTAGACCATTTCATTGACATTAGGAAGGGTCTATGGAGGTCAGAAGATTAATGGCCACAGTCTTCACTATTTTAATCCCCCCCATAAGCTTCTGAAGCTGTATAAAGTCACCAAATAGCAATCAGAATGAATATGAAAACGCGTCATGGTACTCAAGGGGTTAATAGTAATAATAATCAGCTGATACATGTCTTGATGGGAGAGCAAAGCGTTTAAGAATACGGGTCTTTAAAGCACGGAGGGGGAAAGCATAATACACACGATCACCAAGGCTTGTATGTTTTAAGACTCATTATTGGTCTCAGCTTCAATCAGTCAGAACCTTTCACGTCACTGTCTTTTCTCCACACGTTAGTCATTAGAAGCGGTAACACATTCCAGATTATTTGCTTTAGGAGTCGTTCACTCGCCATTCACTCGTTAGCGGTCCATGCACACACACAGGAGCGTCTGAACAAGCAGTTAGGATTGGACGCTCCGGTTTACTCATACGTCGATCTAAAGTTTACACGGTTCCGGTTTATCGGTTTACAAGTGGCGGTGTAGCAGCGTTAGACACCCAATTCCTGAAGCCCGCCACTGCGATGCTCCTGCCGCGGGTTTCTCTTACCTGCAGGCTCCAGTCAAACACGCCCACCTGCGACAGTTCCTTGCTGAAGCTGTACTCAAAAGTGTCATCGTTAATTACGTCTATATCAGGTGTTACCACAGTGTGCGGGTCCCTTGCTACCCTGTCTAGCAGAGCCTCCAGCCAACCTGGCGTGAAGAAGGCACAGGTAAAGTAAAGAGGACAGGTGTGTGTGTGTGTGTGTGTGTGTGTGTGTGTGTGTGTGTGTGTGTGTGTGTGTGTGTGTGTGTGTGCGCGCGCGCTGTAAACAACTAATAAAACACGCGCGAACACAAGAAACCGTCAATGTTGTAGCGCATCCCACACTGTGCCGATCCATCCCATGCATAACCCCGTCAGTCCACCGCAGCGAGGGTCGGAGCACGAAGGACAGGTATGATGAAGAATGGGCGCTTTGAAGTCGTGGAAGCTTGGACTGGTGAGCGAGAAAAGTGAAGCTTGACCAAGGATAACAATGAGGTGGAGTGCGTGATTGGTGAGGGGCGGCGCTGGGAAGGTGGAGGCAGGGTAGAGTAAATTGACACTGGGATGGGAGGGGAAGCATCGTTGAGCGGTACTGAATCACAAAACAGCACAAAATATTCCTGCCACGCAACAAACCCACCACCGAGACAATGGCTCCACGAAATCAATCTCCGATCATCTGAACACACGGATCACGCCTTCCCTTACTTCCAGGTTCCAGGAGAAACCGCCCACAGGTGATATCCTGATGAGCTGGTAGGCGAAGCTGTCATCGGCAATGTAGTCAATTATGGGACACACCACAGCGGTTGAATCTTTTGTTATACGATCCAGCAGCGGCTCCAGCCAACCTGATCACACATACACAGACACGCCAGCTTACACACGCGTTCAGGCCACGGGGGAGATGAAAGGCCCTTGTGATGGGCAGGGACGAGGGGTTTAATTGTCTAGGTAGACGATGGCTGCGGCTAAGTATGGAGATGTATGAGGAGGAAAGAGATGTAACATGATACTTTCTGTTACTCTTGTGGTGTGTGTGTGTGTGTGTGTGTGTGTGTGTGTGTGTGTGTGTGTGTGTGTGTGTGTAGTAAGCCTAGATAACCAGCTGTCTGAAATGCAACCTACACCCGAAGGATTCGAACCCATATTACAACAAGCATCGGGTCCAGGCGTGCACCCTCGGATAAGGCCGGCGCGACGGACACGAGGGTAATAACACGGGATCAGGTCATATCGAGAGCGTCACAGCAACACCCAAGCCAGACAGACTCGGGGGAGATGAAGCAAACTGATCTGAACGCGCTGCTAAAACTCCAAGAAATCTGAGTTTTTAGAGAAGCCAAACACACCACACTGAGTAACAGGATTAACGCCACAACACACAGGACACACTGCCGGCCCATCCCAGGCTACACTCACGGCCTCCACAAGCCACGGCGGGAGCTGGACACGTCACCAGAGTCCAGGGGAAGCTGAATAACACACGGGGGAAGGAGAAAAGTGAAATCCCAACACGAGAAAACAAAAAGGCAGGAGCAGAATCAGACTCTTCTCTCAACACAACACAAACATGGCTGCTAATCTGGTTCCAACACGGCAAATCCATCAGCGTCGCGCCTTACTATGAGATCCCAACTGAAGCCGCCAACATTTGTCCCCGAGGCGTCAGCGTACATGAATTTCAGTGTGTCGTCTGCGATGTTATCAATGACGGGACACACCACAGTGGTCGAGGCTCTTCCTATGCGGTCCAGTAGCGGCTCCAACCAACCTGACCACAGATACACGGTGCTACACTTCTTGGCACATGCGTCAGGATGGAGGAGGGAAGCACTCAAGAGGAAATGGACGCGAGTGGTTGGTCATGTTTGCAGAGGATGAGATTAATGTAGAGCCGTATTCAGAAACGCTTTGCCCTCTCAATACGATTATTTCCAGAGGCTCTAGTTAAAGATACTCATGTTTTTAAGTGTATTTTTATGTTTCTGGTGATGGATTAGCAAAGACTTCTAGTTGATCATAAGGAGAAACTGTCTTGAAAACCCAGGTAGTTGTCTCTCGGGACTTGAGAAACTCTGGTGGTGAGAGCAAGGCGTTTCTGAATATGGCCGATAGAGTGAGGGAGAAAACTTTGCCAAAATATGACAGTAAACATGAGGAAATGAAAAGAGTGAGTGGAAGGGAAACAGAGTACGTCAATAAAGAAAGAAAGGAAGAGGAGTTTACAAAAAGAGCAGAATAATACATAGAGGAGGGAAAAAAGTACTTAAGAGGTAAAGGATCCAATCCTAAAACTCATTCTAAAATCATTCCTCGCTGTAGTGAATAAAAAAGCGTTGCATAGGATTTTGTAAGGGTTCTCTTGTCACTTCCAACTCTTGAATCTTTTCCTTTCAATTATTCCTCCCTGTGGTACATAAGAAGTGACGAAAAGGGGAAATTGAACCGTGCGTGTGTGTGTGTGTGTGTGTGTGTGTGTGGGAGGAGGAACCAACCTAGTGTGTGTGAGGAAGCAACCTAGTATGTGTGTGTGTGTGTGTGTGTGTGTGTGTGTGTGTGTGATTCCAGTAGTAGTAGAGAGAGGGGGTGAGTTACAAGCTACCCTTCATGACACCAGCGTTTTCATCACCCTAAGTATTCGCCAACACAAATCCTCCTCCTCCTGCTGCTCCTCCTCCTCCTCCTCCTGCACACTAATCCAGGGCCCCACCCGCCATTACCTACACCTCGCGGGCTTCAGTGAGTCGAGACACGAACCCTGAACCCTGAGTATGATCCGGTGCTTCATCAGACGGCACTGCGAGGCGGGAATGCAACAGAGTGAGAGCGGAGGTGTTGTTGCTTTACTCTCGCTCGCTCTCGCTCGCTACAGAAATGCGTGCGCCGTTTACATTATCGAATTGTTTTGTTTTCAGGCTTATTTTCGTGTTTTGTTTTAGTTTGTTATTGGCTGTGACTTTTTTGGGGTTCTTGTTTATTTTCTATTTGTTTTGTTGTAATGTTTGTAGTGCGGTGATGTGCTATGCGAGATGCGGGTGCTTTTGTTGTTGTTGTTGTTGTTGTTGTTGTTGTTGTTGTTTTACTGTTTAATTTCCTAGTTTGTATTCGTTAAGGTCCTAATGGGATGGAAAGTGGATGTTTTTAAATTTCCTGTGTGATTTTTCCACCTCTTAATTGTCACAAAGTCATGTTTCGCTCTCAAAAAACTCCCGGAACTTCAAGAAAATCATGTTAAGAATATTTGAAAGCACTCCAAACACCGCTCCAAGTTTAACGAAGAATGAATGGCGTCGTTTTTCATTCTTTGCGAGGTAACGACTAGCGGTAAACCTGAAAATGTAATGATAACAGTGAAGAAAATAAAGCAACACACATTTACACGAATACAATCTGCAAAAAAAGGAAACACACATAAAATAAAACTAATAAAACTAATAAATAAGTAGAATAAAAACAAACTCCGCAAACAGCGAGGACACAATAATTCTAGACAAAATAAACGTAATATCTGGAAAGGAATAACAACAATAATGATAATAACAACAATAATAACTAAAGTATTCTGGGTTATCAGTAAAGCAATATAGTATAAGCACACGCACACACACACACACACACACACACACACACACACACTTCCAGAGCGCCGTGTAAGTAAAGACGATATGTGTAAGTATACTTATACAACTGTACACACAAACATACATACATACATACAGAAAATGCCACCGAGAGAGAGAGAGAGAGAGAGAGAGAGAGAGAGAGAGAGAGAGAGAGAGAGAGAGAGAGAGAGAGAGAGTACTAAATATCCACATGCTGCCAGTGGAAGGGTTAGACGCAAGCAAAATGTGTCCTTCAGTAAGTGGACGTGTTAGGTCACCACAGGGTCGCTAGAGGTCACCCAGGGGTCACAGCGGGTCAGTCAGTGGGGTTACTGCACGGAGCGTTAAGGTCAGACGCTACACACGCTAAACTCATCCGCTAACGCTGAAGAGAGGAGAGTTAGAAGGAAGATGCATTGTCCAGCTTTGTACAGGGACGTTGTGTGGAAGGGCCGAAGTGTTGAGGTATTACATGTGGGCGTCTTGTGGGCGTGAGTCTAAACCACACCTGAAGATTCCAGTCGAAGCCGCCCACATTGACGCCCGTGGAGTCCCTGTAGTGGTACTCAAAGGTGTCGTCTGAGATCACGTCAATGACCGGACACACCACCGTGAGCGGGTCCTTGGCAATGGGCGTCAGCAGAGGCTCCAGCCAACCTACAGGTATGCGAGGCACGGCCAGGTTAATTACAGGGGAGGATGTGAAGGGAAGGGAGTGCCAAGGTGTGGTAGAGACAGGTGCCGACTGGAGCAGTATTGGAGTGACATTATTGGTTTGGACAGGTGGTCATGATTCTGGCAGGTATGACGGTGCCTGGATTGAGGTCAGGATAATGCCAGAGGAAAGACAGGTGAAAATGGACAGTGCCAGAGGCGGGTACCGAAGTGAACAGGTGAGGTTAGGATTGAGACAGGTAATACACTGCCGGGAGAGACAGATGGACAGTATAGTGTTGGTTTGGAGAGGTGAGGTCAGGATACACACATCTAGCAGTGTTGGGATAAAATTCAAGACTGCACTGGGATATGAACACCCTGATCCAGTGCCAATGAGGTCTGCGAAGTGCCAAGGTGCCACGCCCTCTGCTCAATACCTCAGTGATCTTCTTGCTTGATGCTTTTCCAGTGGCAGTGAAGGGCCTCCAGGAAGGGCCATAGTTTACGAGGCACTGAGCTCTTCTCCTCTTCCCCCCTCGCTCCATTCCTCAATATTCAACTCAGCAACGTAAAAAGAAAACGTGGCAGGAAGTTTCAGTATCTATGACGTTTGGGAGGAGAGAAACTTATCCTCCATGGTAGACTTTTCTATTTCCACTCTGTCTTGTCCGCTCGACTGTCCTTCCTTGTTTCTTACACACTCACACTCTCTCACACACACACACACACACACACACACACTCAATGTTTCGTCACGTCATATTTTTCGAGCTTAAAGTAAAAAAATATCGTCTTCTGAGCACTTTTACGTCTGTCTTGTGCTATTTTTCGCTCACTTCTCTGGAAATATGTTGTCCTTTGAAGCTTAGTCCTTGGTTTGTCATTCCTGCGTCACTCAAGCACCTGCGCGTCACTTCTTCACGTCAGAGGTTAGAAAAAAATCATCACTTATAGATACGCGTTCCTTTCCTACGTTTATTTTGCGCTATTTCTGTCTCAGTTCCCGATGAATATCCAGGTTTGTCTAAAAAAAGGTCCCCGTTTTCTCATTCCCCGCGTCACTCTCCTTACGCTGAAACTGACTAGAAAAATAAAACCCTAAGATTTTTTTGATCTGGTTTTATGCTATTTCTATTTCGTTTTCTTTTTTTCCCATTTTCACGTCACTTAAGGAAAACAATAAATAAAAAAGGAATCCCAGACATATCTTTAGTCGTTTAGTGTTATTTTTACCTCAGTTCTTAGTGAATATGAGTTAGTTCAAGTCTAAAGAGATTAATTTCACACACTCTTGTGGTAATTTTGTGCTAATTCTATCTCAGTTCATGCTAGATAGGAGGTCATTGCTAATCTCGTTCATGTCCACGTCATCTCATCACGTCAGGTCAAGAGAAGGTCAAGAGAAGGTCAGTCACTTAGCGGAAAACAATAAAGCTAACGAGTGGAAATGCTGTGGTGCTGTTAAACATGTGAAAAAAAAATGAAGAAAAAAAAAATGTGTAAAAAAAAAAAAAAAGTAGAAACAGAGAATCGTCAACTAGTATAGAAAAGAACGAAAGAGTTAAATTGAAAAAGTTAAATAGATTTGTTATTCTGGGGGAAGGAGGGAGGGCGGGAGGGATGGAAGGAGGTGGGAGGGGTAGGTGGGTAGGTGTGTGAGAGCTGTTGACTGAAGGACGAGTATTTGGCTAAAGGGGAACGACTGGCTGACTGACTAACTGACTGACTACTTGATTGACTGCGAGACACGAGCTGGAGTGAAAGGATGAAAATGGCAGAATAGTTGACTGAGAATACTTATGTTGACTGAGGCTGACTGACTGACTGACTGACGGTGGCTGCTAAACTGATTGAAGCTGACTGAATGATGGTACTAAAATTACTGAGACTGACTAATTGAGTGTACTAAAATGACAGACTGACTGACTGAAGGTATTAAACTGACTGACTGACTGACTGATGATACTTGACTGACTGAAGCTGACTGACTAAAAATAACTGAAAGACTGAATGAGACTGACTGAAGATAAGAATTTGGTTGAGACTGATAGTTTGAGGCTGACTGAGACTAACTGACCGAGAATAGCGAATTGACAAAAGGAAAAAAAAAAACATATGACTGAAAGTGAGTGACGTGACAATTGACTGAAAAAAAGAAGAATTGATTAAAATGAATTGACTGAGAACAGGAAAGCGATTCAAGACAAAATAAACGACAAAAAAAAAAAAAAAAAAGAAATCGAATAAATGAATGAAAAAAATGCTGAAGGAAAAAGATGAAAAAAGGAAAACAGGAAAAGGAAAACGAAATAAAAGGAACTAGAGGGAATTAAGTGACTGTGTTGAAACGAAATGAACAAGAGGAAAAACAAAGAGGGACAAACAAAACCAGACAAAACAAGAGGGGAATGGAAGGGAGAAAAAATGAACTAGAGATAAAAAAAAAGAAAGATAATGAAAAAGACAAACAAAACAAAACGAAAAAAGTAGGAAATGAAGACAAACATTTTCTTCACTTTGTTAGAAAAGGATAGAAGGATGATAAGGGATAGAGAATGATGGCTAGGTCTATTTCTATCACCCTCTCTTCATCGTTTATTCTTGTGCAGAACGACCTGACGCAGAGGGCAGTCAAAGTGGTCAAGTTCTAAGGTCAAAGGTCAAAGAGTCTGGGTCTAAAGTTAGTAAGTGTTGTAAATCTAATAGCAGTAAGGTCAGGTTAGGTTAGGTTAGGTTAGGTGAGGTTTAGTTAGGTTTGGGTTAGGTTAAGTTCAGTTTGGGTTAAGTTTATATTAAGTTAGGTCAAGTAAGGTCACGTAAAGTTAAATCAGGTTAGGTAAGGTTAAAGTTAGTTTTACTTTAGGTTAGGTTTGGGTATCTTTGGGTTAGGTTAGGTTAAGTTTGGGTTAAGTTTATATTAGATTAGGTCAATTAAGGTCACGTAAAGTTAAGTCAAGTAAGGTTACGTTTGATCATGTTAGGTTAGGTTAGGTTAAGTTTGGGTCAAGTAAAGTCATGTAAAGTTAAGTTAGGTTAAGTTAGGTTAGGCTAAGCTTTTGTTTAGATTAAGTTAGGGTTAGGTTAGGCTAAGCTTTTGTTTAGATTAAGTTAGGTTACGTTACCTTTATCAGTTCAGGTTAGGTTAGGTCAAGTCAGGTCACGTATAAGTTAGGTTAAGTTAGTTTTAGTTTAGGTTTCAGTCAATCAGTTACGTATTTATTCATTCAGTCAGTTATTTTAGGTTAGGTCAAGAGAGGTCACGTTAGGTTAGGTTAGTTTAGAATTCAGTCAATCAGTTGGTCACGTATATATTGATTTATTGAGTGAGTGAGTCAATCAGTCAGTCATTCAGTCAGTCAAAGTATCAACTAAATCAAACAAAACAAGTGAAAATAAAATATCCTTCCTTATTCTAATCCTTTTTCATTTTCTGCTTCTTTTTCTTACTTTTTTCTTTCCTCCAAACGTGACTACGGCGTTAAAAATTTGTGCCACTTCTCTCTCACTCTCACTCTCTCTCTCTCTCTCTCTCTCTCTCTCTCTCTCTCTCTCTCTCTCTCACGCCCAAAGATCTTAGATTACTCCGCCTCAACTTTTAATTGGAAATGGAAGAGGAGAGTGAGAAAAAACAAGAGATAAGAGAAAATAAAGAATCTGAGAGAATTATAAACAAAAAACTGAAAAAAAAATGTACTTGGAAGTCTTGGGAGAGTTTGTTTACTTAGGAGGAGGAGGAGGAGGAGGAGGAGGAGGAGGAGGAGGACTGGTGGGGAAGAAGAAGAGAGGTGGATTAAAGAGACGAGAAATGAGAGATAGAATAAGAAAAGACAAAGCCACGAAACAAAGTAATGAATAAAGAAAGTAAGAAAGAAAGGCTTAATCTATTGAGAGTTGAAGGTTCAAATGTCCAGTATCAATGTCCTTTGGGTTGGATTGGGTTTGGGATTGTCAGGAGAGGGTTCAAAGGTCTACAATGTCCTTTGGGTTGGATTGGGTTGGGATTGACAGCTAAGGGTTCAAATGTCAAGTTTCAATGTCGTTCTTTGGGTTGGATTGGGTATGGATTGGAAGATGAAGGTTCAAAATGTCTAGGTTCAATATTGTTCTTTGGGTTAGTTTGGCATTGTGTTGGTCCAGATTAGTGCGGCGCCTCGGTGATCATTAACTGCTTTTTCCTCCTTTCTGTTCTTGTTTTTGGTGTCCTTGTTCTTCTATTTTCTCTACCTCCTCCTCCTTACATCTTTCCACTTCTTCTCATCCTCTTCCTCTTTCTCTACACTTTCTTCTCCCTCTCCTATTCCTCGTCATCTCCATCTTTCCTTCCACTTTCTCCTTTTCCTCCTCCTTCTCCACCTTGCAGTCATCATCCTCTTCCTTCTCCTTTAAGTCTCGCACCTCCTTCAATTCAACAGACAGACAGACAGACAGAGACAGACAGACAGACAGGTAGCCTCATCAGGGCCTACACGTCAGCTGCTGTCTGTTCCTTCCCTTCCTGTCCCTTCCCACCAACACGCCGCCAATACTAGACACATGTACTAGCCAGGTAAGGGCGAGGTAAGGGACAGGTGAGGGACATATATAGACAGGTATGGCCCAATAATTGCAGGTGACCGCCTCTCTCTCTCTCTCTCTCTCTCTCTCTCTCTCTCTCTCTCTCTCTCTCTCTCTCTCTCTCTCTCTCTCTCTCTCTCTCTCTCTCTCTCTCTCTCTCTCTCTCTCTCTCTCTCTCACACACACACACACACACACACACACTTTCGTACAATATACTTTACAAAAACATTCAAATTTTCTTTCTTTTTTGTTTTGAAAATGGAAAATTCTGTAAATGTAAGAATAAATTATCATACATGCACATAAATGAGAAAAAAAATATATGGATTAAAAGATAACATTAAATTTAAGGAATAAAAGTATACTGAGAGAAATTATAAACTGGAAGAGAAATTTGATATAACAACAAACAAATCTGCAGAAATAAACTTAAAAATAACTAAATGTAAACTGAACCCAACTAAGACTAAACTAAAACTACAAAAATAAACTAAGAAATAAACTAAAAAATAATCTAAAACTAAAAAAAAAGTGAATAAACTGAAAAATGACTAAATGTAAACAAAATCAATCTAAATGTAACTAAATCCAATTAAGACTAAACTCAAACTAAATAAACTAAAAAAATGGACAAAAATACACAAAAACTTAAAATAAACAAACTAGAACTAAGAAAATAAACTGAAAAATAACTAAATGTAAACTAAATCAATCTAAATGTAACTAAATCCAATTAAGACTAAACTCAAATTATAAATAAATCCTAAATAGAAATACAAAGATGAATAAATAAATCTCACAAATGAACTAAATAGAATCGTTTGTCCATTAAAGAAATCGACGCCATTTTTTATTCCCCTTTTCGTTATCTTCTACTTCCTCCTCTTCTCTCATTCTTTATTCATCTTCTATCTTTTATGCATCCTTTCTCCTCCATTCACTTGTATCTTACTCTCTTTATCCTTCCTTCTTTCGTTTATTATTGCACGCCCTCTTATTTTTTTTTCTCTTCTCCCGTTTTTTATTATCTCCCTTCTTTCTTCCTTCACTTTTATCTTCCTTCCTTCTTTCCTTCACAAACCTTTATCTTACTATTTTCTCTCCTTTCTCACCATATTTTCCACTATCCATTAATTTTCTATCCTCTCTCCGTTCTCCTAATTCTTTCGTATCTTGTTTTCTCCTCCTCTTTCATATATTTCTTTTATTCTTCTTTATGGTCTTGTCTCATACGTTCTTTCAATTATGCTTCTTTTCTTTCTTTCATTATAATATTTCATCTTTCGAGTGTCTTCCCCCTCCCGTTTCTTTCTTTTATATCTAATTTCTTTTCTTTCTTTCCTTACTTCAGATTAATTTCTCATTTTTGCATCCGGTAATTTGTTTCCCCCGATCTTCTAAAAACTCTCATATCAATAATTAATTTAGTTCCTTTCTTTGCATCTCTTCTATTTCCTGCTTATTTACCTAATTGCGTTATTCACTTTCTCTTTTCTTACTCTTTTTTTTTTATTTTGTTCTTCTTTGTCTCTCGTTCTCTCAGTTTCCGTTGAGTTGCAGTAATTTTCTTTTCCATATTTCTGTTTGTGATTCGTGACTTTTCCTTTATAATTCTACGTGTTGTTTTTTTCTTTCCTTCTTATTTTCATTAGATATCAGTGCATCTTTTCATATATTATTCATAAACTTTAGTATTCTGGTTTCCTTTATTCCTTTCTTAGTCAGATTTTCCTTTTTCTTCCTTTAAATCATGCATATATTAGTGTTTTTCTTTTCTTTTGTAACCTAACTTAATTAAAAGCAACCTAACTTTGAATCAACCCAACCAAACCTAACTTAAAACTACTCATCTCTGTAACTCTACCTTAACTTTACACTAACCACAAAACAAACCTAACTTAAAAGAAACCACTAAGTATTCTAACGTCATATGACACTCCTAACTCCTAACTGAACCAAACATATCAACCACAACCTAATCTAACATAAGATCTTACCTCAATAACTTCTAACTTAACCTAACTAAACCATAACCTATCCCTAACTTAATCCACCTCCTAACCAAACATAGTGACATAAAATTTTGCTGTTCTAACTTCTAACTGATCCAAACAACAAAATCATAACCTAACCTAACGTAAACGAACTTCATCTACCACCTCACCAAACATAATGACAAAATTTTATCCTTCTAACTCCTAACTGAACTAAATATAACAAAACCGCAAGCTAACGTTACTAATTCGATACCAGACTAACCAACCTTACTAGTCTCTAACCTAACCTTATCGTAACCTATCCTAACTTAATCCACACTCCTAACCAAACAACGACAAAATTTTACCGTACTGACTCCTAACTGAACCAAACATTACCATTACCTAACTTAACCTAACCTAACCTAACTTCCTCCACGCCTTAACCAAACATGCAGACGGAGGCACAGAAGGAGGAGGCTGACCTGTAGTACATTCGCAGTGGGAGTCGA
>NC_059267.1:2006780-2011780 GCF_017591435.1 Portunus trituberculatus
GCACACACAAATGACTGACAGAATGAACAAATGAATAAACGAATAAAATAAATGAATGAATAACGGAATCCCACAAAAAAAAAAAAAAAAAAAAACTAAAAAACGAAACAGACAACGAAAAACAACCATAACCTCGCCACAAACACACAGCAACACAAGAACACTCACGCATATCAGAATTGTCATCAACCAAAATGATCTCCTTGAGGTACTGGGGCGGGGAGCGGTCCAGAATAGAATGCACGGTGCGGAGGAGAACAGACCACGCCTCATTGTGGAAGCAGACGATCACTGAAGTCTCTGGCAAGTTTTCCAAGAATCTGCCCGGAGCCTTGCACCTGAGGAGGACAAAAGGGTATTTCAGAAAGGCGCTGGATTCGGTAACAGGAGAACAATGGGATGAGGATAGGAAATTAAGAGAACAATGGGGAAAATGAGGACAAGATATCGAGTTAAGAGGACAAAGAGTTAGACAATGGGGAAAATGAAGACAAGACACGGGGGGAGTTGAGGATAAAATGGGGGAGTTAAGAGGACAATGGAGCAAAAAGGGATAAAGAAGACAAGACAGGAAAGTTAAGAGGAGGAAAAGAGGATGTTGAATGGTTGAAATAAGAGGAATATGTTAAGAAGACACGTTAAGAAGAAAAGAAGAAAAAAAGAAAGAAAAAGACGATTAATGGAGAAGACAAGTAAGATAGGTTAAGACACACACACACACACACACACACACACACACACACTGACCAATTAACCGAGACACACCTGCTACAACCCTTTCCACTAATAACATGAATAACAAAACTCTCAGGTTAATTAAGGACACCTGGAAAAGTGCGCCTCATTAACATCACCTGGAGAAAATGCAGGTAAAACACTAATGATCCAATAACACCTTCTGCAAACACCTGTGCGGGACCAGCAGCGCCAGGTAACATGCAGGTAATTACCACGCACACCTACCTGGGCCCCGGTGCGGTAATGTAATTAATTGTATGCTAATGCTGGTACTTGCAAAATTCATTCATGCTTTCTAACTTCATACGTAAATATTTAACTTTTTATTTCTCGTTTTTGTTAATTTATTTTTTTTGTTTTTTTTCTTATTTTTTTTTTGTTGGTGTTTTTTCTTGTTTTGTTTTGTTTTGCTTACTTGTTTTCGCCTGATTTTGTTGCCGTTTTTGTTTTTCTTACTGTTTTGTAGGTTTTGTTTTTATTTTGTGTTTTTTTATCTTGCTCTGTATTTTTCTGGTTGTTTTGTGTGTTTGTTTTTCTTGTTATTTTCTTATTTTCTCATTTTTGTTACTATTTTTGTTTTATTTTGTTAGTTTGTGTGTGTTTGTTTTTCTTGCTCTTTTTTTTTCCCTTGTTTTGTTGGTGTTTTTCTTTTACCTTTTGTGTTTTACTTTTCTTGTTTTTTATCTATTTATTATTTTTTTCTATATGGTTTATTTTCTTATTATTTTTATTGATTTTTTATTCTGCCTTTTCTACTTCTATTTTTTTTACTTTTCCTCGATTTTCTTGATATTTTGAAAGATTTTTGACATTTATTTTTTAGGGAAGTGGTCGTTCAATTATTTTCTTCCTATCTTTTTCTTTATTTATTGCTGTTTTCCCTTCTCAAACACGATTCCTCTCCATTTTCTCGCTGTAAGGACAAGAATATACAACCATTTTTCCCCACCGCTCCTCTCTCTCTCTCTCTCTCTCTCTCTCTCTCTCTCTCTCTCTCAATAGCACCCAATTTAGACACTTTCCATATACTCTTCAGCCAGCGGAAACCGAACGAGGAGAGAGAGAGAGAGAGAGAGAGAGAGAGAGAGAGAGAGAGAGAGAGAGAGAGAGAGAGAGAGAGAGAGAGAGAGAGAGAGAGAGAGAGAGAGAGAGAGAGAGAGAGAGAGGGGAGGTGTCTATGTGCCAACCAAGGAGCCAATGGGAGGAGTTAATTAAAGGTAGTCCAGCCTCCTTAATGAGCAGCCAGCCAATCAGGAGAGAGAGACCGGGCAGGTAATTGGGAACACGAGTCATTACCGATGCAATTGTGTGTGTGTGTGTGTGTGTGTGTGTGTGTGTGTGTGTGTGTGTGTGTGTGTGTGTGTGTCTGTCTATCTGTCTATGTTTTACTGTTTGATCTGCTGCAGTCCGATCTTCGGATAGGCCTGAGACCAAGCACACACCACACACCGGGACAACAAGGTCACAACTCCTCGATCTACATCCCGTATTCAAGTCCTAGAGTACATAATTACGTATAAATTATCAATGTATTTCTGTAGAGAGAGAGAGAGAGAGAGAGAGAGAGAGAGAGAGAGAGAGAGAGAGAGAGAGAGAGAGAGAGAGAGAGAGAGAGAGAGAGAGAGAGATCAGTAGTGTATGATTGTGTTTCCTGAGATGCCATGTCAATTGAGAGAGAGAGAGAGAGAGAGAGAGAGAGAGAGAGAGAGAGAGAGAGAGAGAGAGAGAGAGAGTCATAAGTTATTAATCCCATGAGTGACGTGAGCTGTGGTGACCTTACAGCCAGTGGGGGTCTAGATGGGACCTTTCAGTGGGAACCTTTCAGTGGGACCTTCAAACCAATTATGGGTCTACAAAACACTATGAGTCCTCTTCTTCTTGTCCTATTTTACTTCATATTTTTAATCATGTTTCCACGTGGGCAGGACCTTTCAATGGGACCTTAATGGCAATGGAGGGTCTAGATGGGACCTTTCAATGGGACCTTTCAACTGATGTAGGGTCTAGATTGGACCTTTCAATGTGACCTTAATGGTAATGGATGGTCTAGATGGGACCTTTCAATGTGACCTTTTAACCATCGGGGGTCTAAATGGGACTTTTCAACCAATGGAGGGTCTAGATGGGACTTTTCAATGGGACTTTCAACCAATGAAGGGTCTACATGGGACCTTTCATTGGGATCTTTCTGGTAGCGGGATTAACAAGTGACCTTCATATGTGTGTTTAGAAAAAAGGATGTTTGTGTGTATTTTCATAGTTGGATTTTCAGAATGTGACCTTAAAAGACCTTAAAACGAGTCTCTCTCAGCGCGTCAGGTATGAGTGGAAACGTTTTTTGGGAGTGATATTGAAAACGTTTCTCTCTCCGTGGGTCGTGATGGGAGGGTGTCTGCGTGGTCAGCGAAGGTCATGGGAGGGCAAGGAAGGGGAGAAGAGGGGAAGGATGGGAAGAGGGAGAAGTGGGTGGGAGAGGAAGAGAGGGGAGGGTGAGGAGGAGGGTGAGGGAGGTAGGGAGGGAGGGAGAGGAGAGGAGGTGAGGAGAGGAAGGAGAGAGAGAGAGAGAGAGAGAGAGAGAGAGAGAGAGAGAGAGAGAGAGAGAGAGAGAGAGAGAGAGAGAGAGAGAGAGAGAGAGAGAGAGAGAGAGAGAGAGAGAGAGAGAGAGAGAGAGAGAGAGAGAGAGAGAGTGTTCCTACCTTTGAATGGATCTCCGCAAAGGGCAGGTGTGCATAGGTAACGAGTAGGTGACCAGGTGAACACAACGAGGAGGAAGAGGAGGAGGAGGAGGAGGAGGAGGAGGAGGAGGAGGAGGAGGAGGAAATAAAATAAAAAGTAAAGTCAAAACAAAATAGAAAGTAAAGTCTCTCTCTCTCTCTCTCTCTCTCTTCTCTCTCTCTCTCTCTCTCTCTCTCTCTCTCTCTCTCTCCTCTTTCTTCTTTCCTCTTCTCTTTCTTCTTCCTTCCTCACCCACCTCTCCCCTTTCCCTCTTTCTTCCTTCCTCACATACCTCTCTCCTCTCCCCTTCCTTCCCTCTTCTCCCCTTCCTTGCCCTCCCATGATATTCGCTGACCACGCAGACACCCTCCCATCACGACCCACGGAGAGAGAAACGTTTTCAATATCGCTCCCCAAAAACGTTCCCACTCATACCTGACGCGCTGAGACAGAGAGAGAGAGAGAGAGAGAGAGAGAGAGAGAGAGAGAGAGAGAGATGAAAGGAAGGGAATGATGGAAGTTTGAGGGGAGAGATGAGGTGAGGGGAAGGGTGACTCACTCTCTCACTCTCTCTCTCTCTCTCTCTCTCTCTCTCTCTCTCTCTCTCTCTCTCTCTCTCAGCGTGTCTCAGTGAACCCGACGTCAGAAAATGAATAAATAATCTTTTCTAACATCGCATTTCGTTTTCTCTTTGATGTATCTTTTCCTCGATGTACTTTTCTTCTTTTCCCTTTCCTTTCTCCTTTCCTTTCATTTTCTTTTCGTTTTTTATTTAGTTTTTAATTCCCTTTTATTATTTTCTATTTGCTCTCTTCTTTCCTCTCAATTATTTTTTTTATTTCATTCCTTTCTCCTTCCATTTCCCTGTTTTCCTTCCCTTATCTAACGTCTTTTTATTCATTTTCCTTTATTTCCTCTCCCTGCCATTCCTTTCTCTCATTCCATCTTCTTCTCTCCCTTTTCTTTTTTCTCTTCCCTATCTCCTTTCCTTCCTTTCTCTAATTCCTTTCCTTTTTGCATTCCCTCCTTTCCTTTTCTCCTTTTTTCTCCCCTTCTCTATCTCCTTTCCTCTTTCCTCTCCATTTCCTTCCATTCTCTCATACCTTTTCCTTTTGCTTCTCCTTTCTTCCTTTCCATATCTCCTTTTCTCTTCGTTTCCTTCCTTTCTTTTATACTTTCCCCTTTACTGCTTCTTTCTTCCTTTCCTCTCCGTTCCCTTCCCTTTCTCTCATTCCCTTTGCTTTCTCTCCTCCCTTCTCCCTTTCCTTTCCCTCCCCGCACTGTGCAGGATCGCAGTTTATTTCCCCTTTCCTCCCTTTCCCCCTTCTAACAATCGGCTTACTCTCACAACAACCAAGTCTATCTCACACACATTATTCACTTCAAAACATCCCTTTCCTGTGCCCTTAATTCGCCACACAGAGGGAAAGGTATCGCATCCCTTAATGACCTAAAGATTTAAGTGGATTTGGAAGTCCTTTAAATAAAATTGTCTTAACTAGCTTAGAGATAAATTGGGAAGGGAGAAGAGAAGCGGTAGAGGTGGA
>NC_059267.1:2016780-2019280 GCF_017591435.1 Portunus trituberculatus
ATGAGAGTGAAGATCGCATCCATTTTTTCTATCAATAAGAAGACGAACCCTCCTCCTCCTCCTCCTCCTCCTCCTCCTCCTTCAGCGGCTTAACTGCCCAATCTCGGACTAAACTTCTTCACAGGCTTAATGAGTTTGCATATTAAATAGCTGGCCACTCAAACCCTTCCCACATCGACCACTGCATTGGAGACGCGACCCTGGAGAAGGAGGAGGAGGAGGAGGAGGAGGAGGAGGAGGAGGAGGAGGAGGAGGAGGAGGAGGAGGAGGAGGAGGAGGAGGTTAACGTTGATGTAAAAAAAAGTGTAGGATGCGACGAGAGGTAAAGAGGGTGAAAGAAGATGAAGGAGGAGGAGGAGGATAAAAATAATATGAAAGAAAAATAAGAATAAGAATAACAAAAACAACAACAAGAACAGAACAGGAAGAAGCGATAAAAGAAGAAAAGTCAACTAAAAACAATAAAAGAAAAGAGATAGGAGAAAAGAAACACAAAAGAACGAACTGAAAGAAGAAGAAGAAAGTGGAAAAGGTGACAGGATAAGAAAAAGAGGGAGAGAAAGAAGGAAGGCGAGGAATACAAGGAAGGGCAAGACGAGGGAGAGAAAGAATAAAGGAGAAAGAAGAAGAAAGGTTAAGATGAAGAAATGGTTACAAAAAACGAAGGAGGAAATGAAAGAAAAACCGAAATAGAGAAATAGAAAAGGAAAACGGAAAAACATGACAAGTTGATCATAGAGAAAAGGGAAAAAAGATGATGAAAAAGTAAGGTAAGAAATAAGATAAGGTTAGGACAGGTCAGGTCAGGTAAGGTAAGACCAGGTAATGTTAGGTTAGGTTAGGTTAGGTTAGTTAAGGTAAGGTTAGGTAAGGTAAGGTTTAGGTTAGGTTAGGTTAAGTTAGTTTAGTTTAGATGACGTAAGGTTAAATAAAATACAAATAGGAGTAGGTTAGGTTAAATTAATTCATCACTTTACGTTATGTTTCACTACACCGCTATTATCCGATAACGATGGGAGTTTATGTGAGGCAAGGTCACCTCCAACAGGTAAGATAAGGACAGGTAACTTAAGGACAGGCAAGATAAGAACATGTAAGTTAAAGCCAGGGAAGATAGACAAATAATATAAGAACAAATAAAATAAAGACAGGTAAAATAAGGACAGGTAAGATACGGACAGGTAAGATAAGGACAGGTACAATTAGAACAGGTAAGATGAGGACAGGTAAGACAAGGTAAGGAACACAAGGAGAGGTAAGGTGCGTCAGTGAGGCAGGTGAGGTGGAAGAGAGCATGTGATTCTGACGGCGAGTAATGGAGCCACCTGGGAGTTGATTACCTGCCCTACATCTGCTCCACACCTGTCAAACACCTGTCCTAGCCGAGACTCACCACACCTGCGTTGACTCCAAAATTACGATGAAAAAACAGGAAAAAAAGGAAAAAAATAAGAGAGAGGGAGGGGAGGGAAAGCGGACAGGAGAGGAAGGAGAGAGGGAAGAGAAAGAAAGTGAGGCAGAAAAATTATATATGAGAGAGAGAGAGAGAGAGAGAGAGAGAGAGAGAGAGAGAGAGAGAGAGAGAGAGAGAGAGAGAGAGAGAGAGAATATTGGACCATAAAAGAAAGAGTCGTTGTCTTGATAGTATTAGTGGTGGTGGTGGTGGTGGTGGTGGTGATGGTAGTGGTGGTGGTGACGTAAGCGTAACATCGATCTAAGTGTGACGCAGGAACTACCACCACCAACCACCACCACCACCATCACCACCACTACCACCACAGGAACAACAGGTGGTGGTGGTAGTGGTGGTGGTGTGTGTGTGTGTGTGTGTGTGTGTGTGTGTGTGTGTGGTGACTTGAGTTACGATAAGTTAGGGAATGTTAAGGATCACTAACTACTGTGGTGATTAGTGGACTTGTTATCTCTCTCTCTCTCTCTCTCTCTCTCTCTCTCTCTCTCTCTCTCTCTATCTATCCATTCACTTGATCTTCCGTTCTTCTATTTCTCTTTTTCCTCCTCCTCGTTCTCCTCCTGCTCCTCCTCCTCCTCCTGCTCTTCCTCCTCCTCCTCCTCCTCCTCCTCCTCCTCCTCCTCCTCCTCCTCCTCCTCCTCCTCCTCCTCTTATAATACAAAAAATACAAAAATACAAAAATATATAAAATAAACAGAGAGAGAGAGAGAGAGAGAGAGAGAGAGAGAGAGAGAGAGAGAGAGAGAGAGAGAGAGAGAGAGAGAGAATTTCACTGCAGTATCATGCGAAGTCAGAAAATTATGTACCGCTGCTAAAATTACTGACAATATTTCGTACCGTTTTATTGTACCGTCAGCTGAAGCACCGTATGTCTTCCCTCCATCACTCCATTTTCCTCCACCCTTCCACTTTCCTCCACTTTCCTCCATTCTCTCCCATTCCTCCTCCTCTTTACTTAGTTTCCCCTTAGTCTCCCCTTTCTCCGTTTTCTAAATTGTCGTATGGAAGTTATCTACCCTCTCTCTCTCT
>NC_059267.1:2026780-2039280 GCF_017591435.1 Portunus trituberculatus
TCCTCCTCCTTCTCCATCACGTCCTCTGCTCTTCCTCCTCCCACTGGCTTAATCATGCTTCACCTCCTCCCTCTGGCTTCCTCCTCCTCCTCCTCCTCTCGAGTCTCCAAGGCACAGAAGGCAAAGAGTAATAACATTAGGACTCCACACAAAGGAATACAAAGAAGAGCACAACCAGCAGACCTTTTGCCCCATTTTGAACAAGCTGCTGGTTGTAAGGAGGGAAGGTTTGGGGTTGGGGACGAATGGTTGTGAAATTATTAATGAGGTGAAGTTATTAATGGTAAGGGGCCTCTCTCTCTCTCTCTCTCTCTCTCTCTCTCTCTCTCTCTCTCTAATAAAGTCTTCACGCTATTATGTGCTTCGTTAACGGATACAAAAAATGCTTGATAAAAATTGTGTAACAGCGATAAAGAGAACAGAAATAGCATATCTTCCTCCTCCTCCTCCTCCTCCTCCTCCTCCTCCTCCTCCTCTACTATCACTACTACTTTATCCGAATTTTCAAGACAATTTCCTCTTATTTTCCTTCACGGCAGAAAAGAAACATGTACTACTATTACTACTACTACTACTACTACTACTACTATCACCAACACCACCACCACCACTACTGCTATTACTACTACTACTACTACTACTACTACTACCACTACCACCCACCACCACTACTACTACTACTACTACTACTACGATAAATACACATGAATTAAACTAAACAAATAACCTGTTTCTCTTTCTCCCCATCTCTCTTCTCCTCCTCCTCCTCCTCCTCCTCCTCCTCCTCCTCCTCCAAGCTCAGCAGTGACCAGCCATTTCTTCTGCAACACTGCGCTCCATTTTTCACTGTCAGAGAAAAGCAAATTCCTTTCCAAAACAGCTGACAATGTTTTAGTCTTTGTGGGGAAGAAAGGAGGAGGAGGAGGAGGAGGAGGAGGAGGAGGAGGAGGAGGAGGTTTTTGGTTAGTAATGGAAGGGGAAAAGGGAAAACTGGGTTGGAAAAAAGTTAGGTCTCTCTCTCTCTCTCTCTCTCTCTCTCTCTCTCTCTCTCTCTCTCTCGTACCAATCTTCATTCTTTCCCGCTTCCCTTCTCAATTCCCGTGAGAGAGAGAGAGAGAGAGAGAGAGAGAGAGAGAGAGAGAGAGAGAGAGAGAGAGAGAGAGAGAGAGAGAGTACATAACCTCTTCTTAATTAACTTCATAAACTCTCCTCAATATTATTTCACCGTAACGCAACAACAACAACAACAACAACAACAACAACAACAACAACAACAACAACCAAAAATAATAATAAATGAAGCCAAGGTTTAATAATTCATACAAGATTTATTATATTTCGGGTAATATTGTGTTGAAAAATACCACTGGGAAAGCAATTAACGTGTGTGTGTGTGTGTGTGTGTGTGTGTGTGTGTGTGTGTGTGTGTGTGTGTGTGTGTGTGTGTGTGTGTGTGTGTGTGTTTATACATAGCTCACTCATATTGCATCTTCTACCTCGTCCTCCTCCTCCTCCTCCTCCTCCTCCTCCTCTTCCGGGTTTACTTTTTCATCCTCTGCTTTCTCTCCTTCCTAGCATCCTATCTTTATTCATCCTATTCTTTCACGCCTCCCTCCTTCCTTCCTTCCTTCCTTCCTTCCTTCCTTCCTTCCTTCCTTCCTTCCCTCCTATCCTTTCTTTTATTCTTTCTATTTTTTCTTGTTGATGTGGTATGGAATTTTAACTTGAGATACTACTACTACTACTACTACTACTACTACTACTACTACTACTACTACTACTGCTGCTGCTGCTGCTACCTTCAAAAGTATCAAAATGAAAACCTTCCTTATTCCAGTTTCCTAATACGCTTCTACCGAGAGAGAGAGAGAGAGAGAGAGAGAGAGAGAGAGAGAGAGAGAGAGAGAGAGAGAGAGAGAGAGAGAGAGAGAGAGAGAGACTGACGCTACAAAATTCCAACTGTTACTTATTTAGATCTAATGGAATAATTCTTTCCAATGTACCTGGATGTCAGCACCTGTGTATTAGATTCTAGCCAGGTGAGAGAGAGAGAGAGAGAGAGAGAGAGAGAGAGAGAGAGAGAGAGAGAGACAGGAGTGAGAGAGATAAGGTAAGGGATGAGGTGCCCCCTTTCACATCTCTCTCTCTCTCTCTCTCTCTCTCTCTCTCTCTCTCTCTCTCTCTCTCTGTCGTCACCTTTTACCACACTCATTTCAATTATGTAGTTACTGAGGTTAGAAGGTTGCGAGAGCACCATTTAGATGCAGGCAAGACTAAACTACTACTACTACTACTACTACTACTACTACTGCTTTCTACGAAGATAACAGTAAACAAAACCATAACTGATTGCTATGACTACTACTGCCATAACAAAACCACCTCTCTCTCTCTCTCTCTCTCTCTCTCTCTCTCTCTCTCTCTCTCTCTATCTATCTATCTATCTCTCTATCTATCTGTGTCTGTCTGTCTGTTTATCTCTCTATCTGTCTGTCAGTCTGTATAATGACATCCCCGTGAATGGGTTAAAATTGAATAGGATTGAACACCATTGTCGCTTCCCCTATTGTTGATCCGCTATGAGTGTCAATAGCGGGGGTGTTGAAACCGCCGGAAACCATTGCCTGGGATCCTGTTTGTTAATCTAGGAGTGTTGTGACGTTTGAATGCTTTTGGGACCGCGTGCTTCTAGATCTCTAGTTTGTATTGTGTTCGAAACCTTTAAAAAATGAGTCTCAGTATTAAAGGGGTTAAAAAAATTAGTCTCAATATTGAAGGAGTTAAAAAAATGAGTCTCAGTATTGAAGGGGTTAAAAAAATGAGTCTCAGTATTGAAGGGGTTAAAAAAATGAGTCTCAGTATTGAAGGGGTTAAAAAAATGAGTCTCAGTATTGAAGGGGTTAAAAAAATGAGCCTCAGTATTGAAGGGTTTAACAATAACAACAACAATAAACAACAACAATAACAATAACACAATAGCCAGTCCGTCACAGCAGAGAAGGCGACACAGCGACACAGTAACACAGCACTACCACATCAGCATGACCGAGCACCTCACCTGGCTGGAGCGACGCGTTCCCTCCTGGTGTAATTAATTGAACTAATGCTAATTTTATAACCTGCCTCTAATTAACGATTCTGTCACCTGCTTTTGTTCCGGTTTCTTTTTATTATTTCTTTTATTACGTTTACCTTTCATCTCATTTTTTTCTTTATTTTTTTGTCGTTTCAATTTTCTCTTTCCATTTTTATTCTTCTCTCATTTATTTTGTTTTGTATTTTCTTTCTTTATTACTTTTTACCTTTTTCATCTTTCCATTTCTCTTTTTCTGTCATTTTTTTTTTTAGTTTTGCATATTTTCTTTCTTTATTTCTTTTTATCCTTTTCCTCTTTCCATTTCTCTTTTTCTGTCATTTATTTTGTTTTTTGGTATTTTCTTTCTTTATTATTCTATCTGTCTTTCCCTATCCGTTTTTTTCCTTTTTTATCTCTCGTTCTTCTCTTTTCATATTCTTCTTTATTCAATTTTCACGTATGCATTTCTTCCCTTTTCAGTTTACTTTTATTTTCTCTTTCATATTTTTCTTTCTTTTCTTACTTTCATCTTCAATTTTTTCTTTTTTCTTGTCTATTTTTTTCTCTTCTCCATTTCCCTTCAGCTTTTTGTTGTTATCTTAATCTATTTCATTTCCTTTCTTTCTCTCATTTATGACTTTCTTTTCCTGTCATTCTTCACTTAATCTCTCTCTCTCTCTCTCTCTCTCTCTCTCTCTCTCTCTCTCTCTCTCTCTCTCTCTCTCTCTCTCTCTCTTTGCCTTAATGACAGTCTTCCTCTCCCTCTCTTCTCTTCTGTCTTCATTTATCTCCTCTTTCTCTCCCCTTTCCATTTCTCTCTCTTTCTCTTCCTTCCATGGCTATTTTTCTCCTTCTCTCTCTTTCACTCACTCTTTCTCTACACATTTCTTTCTTTTCTCTCTCGTTTTATTCTCACATTATTCTTTTCTTCCTAGTTTTCTTTATTTTCTTTTTATGCCTCCTTCGTTTCTTCCCATTTCTCTCTCATCCTTTTTTTTTCTCTATCTCCTTTCAATCAATATTTTTTCCTCTTGATTTACCTCTCTTCGTTTTTCTCTCTGAAGTTCCTCCATTTATCACCTTTTTCTGCTCTCTCTCTCTCTCTCTCTCTCTCTCTCTCTCTGGTCACTGAGGACTGGCAAGGATCAATGCATTAGTAAACACGTCTCTATGTTACCCTAAGTGTCTTAGGTGACGCTCCTTCCCACCCAACCAATCAGAACATGAGGCGTTCCCTGCGTCATAGCTCTCCACCAATGAGGGAAGCGATAAGTACCTCACGTCACGGATAAACTAACCAATCAGTGATGGCTTACTAGTGACGTCACGATTCTGTGGGCCAATGAGCGAGAATTTGCATCTTGTACTCGAGTTTAGTGCAAAAAATTACGTGGTTGAAACAAAAGAGCATCGCGTGAGTGACGGGAAAGCGTGAACGAGGCAGAAAATGCACGAGAATAGTGAAATAAGCGATGTAAACTGTCAATAATGTGATAAATATGGATAATGGCGGATAAATGAATGGTTGGAACGAGTTTACGTGAATATAAAGACGATACTTGAGAGATTAACGTGAGAAACAGAAGAGAAATAAGAGAGAATGTATGTAACTAATTGGACAAAGCGTGTGAACTGCTAATGCGACGATAAAAGCGAATAATGACGAATAAGACAACAACTGCGAGGCGTTCAAGTGAAATATGAATAGCAATAATGAAGTAATGAATGAATTAATAATTATAACCAGCTTAAGTTAACAGAAAATGAAAATTATGAGAGAGAGAGAGAGAGAGAGAGAGAGAGAGAGAGAGAGAGAGAGAGAGAGAGAGAGAGAGAGAGAGATTCAAGGCCACAAACCCACATAAGAAGGACTGATAACAAGTAGCGAGAGAGAGAGAGAGAGAGAGAGAGAGAGAGAGAGAGAGAGAGAGAGAGAGAGAGAGAGAGAGGAGAGAGAAATTGATACAGTACCAATCGCCTTTGATATTCCTTTTCTCCCACCTCTCGTCTCTCTCTCTCTCTCTCTCTCTCTCTCTCTCTCTCTCTCTCTCTCTCTCTCTCTTCTCCCGCCCACCACCCCCCTTTCCCTCTCCCTCTCCCTATCAACGTGGCACACCTGATCAGTACAGGTGTGTGTATCTCTCTCTCTCTCTCTCTCTCTCTCTCTCTCTCTCTCTCTCTCTCTCTCTCACACACCTGTTTACTTTTCTTCATCTCCTTTCATCTTTTCTTTCCTTCTGTTTTTCTTCTTCCTTTCTTTCACTTTTCTTCCTTCGTTTCTATGAGGAAGAAAGGAAGAGAGATAAGGAAGATGATGGAAGAGAAAGAACACGGAAAATGAGGATGGAAGGAAGAAAAGGGAATGAAAAAGGAAGAAGGAAATGAGGAAACAAGAGGAAGAAAAGAGGAAAAGAAGGATAAAAGGAAGGATTGAAGGGTAGAAAAGGAAAAGAGAGGAAGGAAGGAAGGACGGAAGAAGGGAAGGAAATAAAGAAAGGAGGTGGGTGAGGAAGGGAAATGTTTAAGGAGATTGAAAGAAAAAGAGAAAAGGAGGAAATACGAAAAAAAGAGCAAAGAAAGGAATGAAAGAAAAGATGAAAAGTAGAGAAGAAATGGGAGAACAAAAGAAAAGGAAAGAAAGAAAAAAAATAGAAAGGAAAATAGAAAAGAAAAACGGAACAGACTAAAAAAAAAAAAAAAAAGAAAAAAAAAAGCAAAACAAAATTAAAAGAAAGAAAACAAGTGTGTGTGTGTGTGTGTGTGTGTGTGTGTGTGCCACCGCCGCCACCACCACCACCACTACCACCACCACACTCATCACCACCACCACCACCACACTCACCACCACCACCACCACCACACATGTACTCCTTCTCACTGCTTGATCAACACTGAGTGAAGTGGCAGCAGTAGCGAGGAGGAGGAGGAGGAGGAGGAGGAGGAGGAGGAGGAGGAGGAGGAGGAGGAGGAGGAGGAGGAGGATGAAAGGGGGGGGGCAAGTGGAGGAGGATAGATAAGGGCTGCGACCGATACCGTCTGGTAAGCGAGGGACGAACGAGAGAGAGAGAGAGAGAGAGAGAGAGAGAGAGAGAGAGAGAGAGAGAGAGACTTCATAAAAATCTCTCTCTCTCTCTCTCCACGTCAAAAGTTCTATTATAACGCAATACTGATTAGAGATAACGGTGTGTGTGTGTCAGAGAGAGAGAGAGAGAGAGAGAGAGAGAGAGAGAGAGAGAGAGGGGGGCGTAGACTTATTTCCGGCCAGCCATGATGTCATAGTGATAATTCTTGTTCGTACGAGTGCCGCGACCCCGACTTACACACACACACACACACACACACACACACACACACACACACACACACACACACACACTAAAAGAAAAGCTGAACATGAAACGAGGATTTGTCTTGTAAAACTGACAAAACTATGTACTTTCTCTCTCTCTCTCTCTCTCTCTCTCTCTCTCTCTCTCTCTCTCTCTCTCTCTCTCTCTGGGCAGATTAAGAAGAGATTAAGAGTATTACATCCTCTCTCTCTCTCTCTCTCTCTCTCTCTCTCTCTCTCTCTCTCTCTCTCTCTCTCTCTCTCTCTCTCTCTCTCTCTCTCTCTCTCTCTCTCTCTCTCTCTCTCCTTTTATCGCTCTTCCTTTTTATCATTATTCTTGTTTTATTTTTCTTTCACTATCTTTTTCTTTTACTTATCATTTATTCTCTTTTATTTCTATTACTTCATTTCCTCGATTTTTTTCTTAGTTTTATCTTTTATCACACTTCTGTATTTTTCTTTATTTTGTCTCTTTCCTTCTCCTTTATCATATATTTTCTCCTTCTCCCACGTCTCTTACTTCTCTTTATCTCTTTATTTTCTCTCTTTCCCTTTCTCTCATTTATCTTATTCTTTTACTATCACTTCTTACTCTTCCTTCCTTTATCTGTCATTTCTTATTCTTTCCCCCTTTTATCTCTTCTCCTTCCATCATCTTCTCGTTCTTCCTGTTTCATATCATCACTTCATTCATTCATTCATTCATTCTCTTATCCTCTCTTTTTCTTTTCTCTCTTCTTTTTTCCCTTATCTTCTCTTCCCTTCTTTGTCACGTTCCATCTCTCTCTCTCTCTCTTCCCATTATCACTACTCTCCTTTCTTATTTCCTTTTCTAATAGTCTTCCCTCTTTATCATAATCTCCTCCTCCTCCTACTCCTCCTCTTCTATTCCCTCTTTCATCACATTTCACTATACCTCCCTTTTCATCAATTTAAACCCCTTGACACACCAATAAATAAAAATGAAATAAATTCTAGAAATATCCACAGGTGAGGCAGAGAATCCAGGTGAGTTGGGAGACAGGTAAGATATTTCCAGGTGCAACTAATTAACCGACCTATTGAAACTTCGAGAGAAATAAAACCCGCGTGGTGAATATTTTAATGGTCAGAGGATAAATATGTGGGTTACACTTTACGACTTGACTCTATTGGGTGGAGAGAGAGAGAGAGAGAGAGAGAGAGAGAGAGAGAGAGAGAGAGAGAGAGAGAGAGAGAGAGAGAGAGAGAGAGACAAAGATCAACTGGGAATGATTTGGTAGTAGTAGCAGCATTAGTAGTAGTAGTAGTAGTAGTAGTAATAGTAGTAGTAGTAGTAGTAACAACTACAATAACAACAATAATAATAATAATAATAATAGTGATTGAGTCTGCCAGAGAGAGAGAGAGAGAGAGAGAGAGAGAGAGAGAGAGAGAGAGAGAGAGAGAGAGAGAGAGAGAGAGAGAGAGAGAGAGAGAGAGAGAGAGGAAACCAATTATTTGAAGGCATGGAGAAATAGGAAGGAATAAGAGAACGGAGAGAAGGAAGAAAAAGAGGAGATTAGGAAGATTGGATAATGAAGGAAGTGGAGGAGAGAAAGAAGGAAGGAAAGAAACAAACAGAAAAGACAAGAAGAAAAGAAGAAGAAGAAGAAGAAGAAGAAGAAGAAGAAGAAGAAGAAGAAGAAGAAGAAGAAGAAGAAGAAGAAGAAGAAGAAGAAGAAGAAGAAGAAGAAGAAGAAGAAGAAGAAGAAGAAGAAGAAGAAGAAGAAGAAGAAGAAGAAGAAGAAGAAGAAGAAGAAGAAGAAGAAGAAGAAGAAGAAGAAGAAGAAGAAGAAGAAGAAGGAGAAAGAAGGAGAGAAGGAGAAGAAGAAGGAGAAGAAGAAAGAAGAAGAAGAATAATAATAAGAAGAAGAAGAAGAAGAAGACGGAGAAGAAGAAGAAAAAGAAGCAGAAGCAGCGACGTGGAAGAGACGAGAGAAAAGATAATGAATGAACGAAAGAGGAGGAGGAGGAGGAGGAGGAGGAGGAGGAGGAGGAGGAGGAGGAGGAGGAGGGAGGAGGAGGAGAGGAGGAGGAGGAGGAGGAGGAGGAAGAGAACGTGTGCATTGATAGCTTTCAACACACCTGTTCACACATTACCTATTGACACAGGTATACCGCGCGTGTCCACCCTGCCCCGGGGTTAATTAAGCTTGTTACCTGTGTGTGTGTGTGTGTGTGTGTGTGTGTGTGTGTGTGTGTGTGTGTGTGTGTGATGTAATCAGTCTGTATGCCAGCTCTAATACGTACAGGAGGCATTATAATCACACACACACACACACACACACACACACACACACACACACACACACACACACATAATGAGCTCTGAGTTCGTTCCGTAGGGTAATGTCTGGCTGTCTCGTCAGAGACTGCAGCAGATCAAACAGTGAAACACACGAAAAAAAATTATCAAGAAAAAATAATATAATGATCAATTCATATTTAAGTGTGTGTGTGTGTGTGTGTGTGTGTGTGTGTGTGTGTGTGTGTGTGTGTGTGTGTGTGTGTGTGTGTCGGCAAGTACAAACCCTAAACAGCTGATTGGGAAAGACACACGTGGAGCGGTGTATACAAAGCAGCAATGGCAAGAAGAGGAGAGGTGAAGCAAGCAGGGACAAATAAAAAACAACTGCAGGCATTACTGTTGGCTTGAATCACCACAACACACACACACACACACACACACACACACACACACACACACACACACACACACACACACACACACACACACACACACACACACACACACACACACACACACACACACACACACATTTTGCATCCTTGAAATTGTGACACCATTTGTAGATTGAGAAAGAGATGAATGGAGGGAGAGAAGAGTAGAAAAAGGTAGACAAACTAATGGAGATATTGAGGTAAAAGATTGGTAGATGTGGGTAAATAGATAAATAGATACATGGATAGAAAAATAAAAAGACATGGTAGATAGGTAGATAAACAAGCAGATAAATGAGATTGATTGAGATTAAGAGAGTTGAATAGAGAGATTGATCGATAATTCATTACGTACACAAACTATGTAGATAGATTCGTGTGTGTGTGTGTGTGTGTGTGTGTGTGTGTGTGTGTGTGTGTGTGTGTGTGTGTGTGTGTGTGTGTGTCAGCTACCATATATATTACATCATCAATACATTAAATATTCATACAAACAAAATAGACAACAAAGATACACATCAAATTACAAGAAAAAGGATGAATTGTATGTATGTATGTATGTATGTATGTATGTATGTATGTATGTATGTATAATAACCTAATTCAACCAACCAGACCGTGATGAGCCATACATATCACTGCATACACACACACACACACACACACACACACACACAGAAATGTATGAAAGTTTACACCGTGATGTTATGTATACTGTGTTATGTATACTGTGTTATGTATGCTGTGTTATGGATACTGTTCTTATTACCTTGACAGTTCTAGCTTTGGGTAACATGAGAGAGGAATGAGAGAGAAATGTTACCCTTATGTCTTTTTTTTTATGTAAGAGGGAATACCAGCAAAAAAATAAAAATGAAAAGAAGCCCACTGAGATGCTAGTCCCCAAGCAAGTTGATGTAGTAGGAAGGGGACTCCAAGGATGGCATAGGAGTCACAATATTTTTTTATTATTTTATATTTTGAGAGGAAAAATGTATGTGTAGTTAGATGCATGTAGTTTCGAGTGAAGGAAGAGAGTTGTCTGGTATATTCTTTTATACAAGATGTGGAAAGCCGGCCTAGGGCAATAAAAAACGATGACAATAGGTAAAAAACACGAAAACCAGAGACAACACAGCAAACTCCACATCAACACAGGAACTATTCACTCAACACACACCTAACCAGCAACAGACTGGATAATTCAACACTAACACATAACAAGGGCAATAAAAAACGATGACAACAGATAAAAAAGAAAAAAAAAAAACGCGAACACCACAGAGACAACACAAACACAGGAACTATTCACTCAGCAAAAGCTTCAACAGTAACAAATAACAACAATAAAAGCATCAATAGAAACACAAGGACACAGGATGCTCCATTTCACGTCACTAACTCGGTGGAAACAATTTTAACGGAAGACTGAGTGACATTAATGACTTTCTGGCTCTGTTGTTTAAAGGGGCAACGATTAGCTGTTTGAGGAAAAAATAAAAGGATAATAAAAGAATAATTTGTTGCAGTTTTCAGTTCAGTGTTAATTGGGGTGGTTGAGTCTTCTTAACGGGCTGTTTGGTGATTTATGGTTGTTTTGGTGATGAGTGGGAGGGTTGTAATGGTTAACTGCTGATTTTGAGGTTGTAGTGAGTGGTGATTGGGTTAGCATAGGTTGGGTGAGGTGAGGTGAGGTGAGGTGAGGTAAGGTAAGGTAATGGTAAGGTAAATACAAAAATAAATAAATAAAAACTTTAGAATAATATAAACACTCAAAAAAACAAAAAATGAATAGAAAGACGCAGGAAGAAAAAACAAACAAACAAACAAGAATGTCTTACATCCAGACAACACAACATCAAAAGAATAGTAACAGGTGAGGCTCAGGTGATGTGCTACAATGGGTGTGGTGGTGTTGTTGTTGTTGGTGGTGATGGTGATGGTAGTAGTGGTGGTGGTAGTGGTGGTAACATCTGGTGGCGAAAAACTACCGTGATCTTTTCCTACTCAGACAACAAGGCAAGTGCACAGAGAACGAACACACACACACACACACACACACACACACACACACACACACAGTCTCTCTCTCTCTCTCTCTCTCTCTAGTCGGCGGAGAAAGAGAGATAGGAGCCAGAGAACACAGATAACAAAACAGATAAGCTTATAAACAAACCAGTCTTGTACTGATAAGTGATAACACACTGCGCTGCAAACTACTACTACTGCTGCTGTTCCTGTTGCTATTACTACCACTATTATCACTGGTTGCTGCTTCTCTCTCTCTCTCTCTCTCTCTCTCTGTGTGTGTGTGTGTGTGTGTGTGTGTGTGTGTGTGTGTGTGTGTGTAATTCACCTCCTAGGTCGCCTGCTGGTCAACCAGCCAGTCTTCCCCATTACGGAGCGAGATCAGAGCTCATAGACCGATCTTCGGGTAGGACTGTGTGTGTGTGTGTGTGTGTGTGTGTGTGTGTGTGACTGGGCATTCCTATATGCTCATAACAGTCATGCAAATCCCCTCACAATGTGGACACACACACACACACACACAATGATAGAGACGTAACGCTTTTCCTTCCTTGTAAAAGCAGCACCATCGCCCCCACCACCATTACTACTACCACCACCACCACCACCACCACCATCGCCATCACCACCATTACTGCCACCACCACCATTACTACCACCACCACCACCACCACCATCACTACCGCCACCACCACCACCACCAGTAGAGAAGGCATGTACGTAAATCTGGTCTTATCAAAATTTAATGTAAGATCTCTAATAGAGAGAGAGAGAGAGAGAGAGAGAGAGAGAGAGAGAGAGAGAGAGAGAGAGAGAGAGAGAGAGAGAGAGAGAGAGAGAGAGAGAGAGAGTAGACGAAGAAAAATAATAATGAAAGAATTGAACGTATCAGATTATTAGAGAAAAAAAAAAACATGACAAAGAAAAAAAAAAAATACCGCAGAAGAAAATAAAAGAAGCAAAACCAGAGACGGAAAAAAAAACGAAAACGAAAACAAAAATAAAATAAAGAATAGGAAAGAATAATGAAAAGAGTAATATATCAAGTTTAGAAATACATCGTTCCAAAAAGAGAAAAAGTGAAATATTTATGAATGCACGTAATTATACCACGCTTAATCATCTTACACTAGACTATTACTAACACCTGGTAACCGCCCAACCACCAATTACCTTGTCAGTTCCCAATGCACCTCATTTAAAATAGTGCAACACACACACACACACACACACACACACACACACACACACACACACACACACACAAAGTAAGTCCATTAACATAAAAACCTTCCTTATTTCAGCTTTCCAATGTGTAATCCTACCACTCCTAAGCTAACCTAACCTACCTGAACAAAACACACT
>NC_059267.1:2044280-2056780 GCF_017591435.1 Portunus trituberculatus
TCTTCCTCTTTCCTCTTCTGTTCCTCCTAATCCTTCACCTCTTCCTCGTCTTTCTCCTTCTCCTCTACTCTCTTCCTTCTCGTTCTTCTTCACCTCTTCGTCGTCTTCCTCCTCCGCTACTCTCTTTCATCTCTTCCTCTTCTTCCTTGTCCTTCTTTTTCTTCTTCTTTTTCTTCTTCTTCGTCGTTGTCGTCGTCTTCGTCGTCCTCCTCCTCCTCCTCCTCCTCCTCTTGGCTTTGAAGAAGTAAAATTAGAGAATAAAACTACATAATTAAAAAGTTGCAGGAAAATAACGGTAATCACACGAGAGAGAGAGAGAGAGAGAGAGAGAGAGAGAGAGAGAGAGAGAGAGAGAGAGAGAGAGAGAGAGAGAGAGAGAGAGAGAGAGAGAGAGAGAAACAAAGACAAAGAAAAAACAGAAAAAAGAAAAGAAAGAAGTGAAGAAAATGAATAATTAGAGAGAGAGAGAGAGAGAGAGAGAGAGAGAGAGAGAGAGAGAGAGAGAGAGAGAGAGAGAGAGAGAGGTAAATATTATTCAAGAGAACTTACTTTAATTTCAACCTTGCCGTGTCTTTGTTTATAGTTTCATTTCTCTCTCTCCCTTCCTTGTAATTAAAATTCTCGGTAGTGTTCATGATACCTTTACAATTACTCCTTCTTTTTTCTTGATCTATTTAGCTTTTACTGTTTTATTTGCTCTATTTGCACTTAGTCGGCGAGGAAATGTTACGAAGAGCTGTCTGCAACATTAGTCATTTCTATCGAGTGAAGGAAATGAATAATAACAAATAAGCGGTTAGATAAATGGATAAAAATGGCTAATGGTAAATAAATAAATAAATAAAGCAAATAAATAGATAAAAAAAAAAGGAGTCAATGATGAATAGATAAATAAAATAATAATAATGTAAGAAATCAATAGTAAAAATTAAGAGCTGCGAATTGTGTCCAGTTTTAATCCCGCCAAAAATATTCAGAGACCCCTTCACTCAGTTTCTAGCGGAATTAGAAACAAAAAAGACTAAAAATGATAGGGAATATATTTGATCCCCTTCAGCACCATGGTCATTTCATCGAGTTTAGAGAAAATGAAGTACTGTGAATTGTGATTGGTCCTTTACAGTTACTATTTCTTTATTAATTAGCTTTTTGATGTTTTATTTCCAAGTAGTCAGCGAGGAAATGTCAGAAATATTAGTGTATAGTCATTTTATTAAGTCCAGAGTAAATTAAGTGCTGCGAATTGTGATTGGTCTTTACAATTACTCGTTTATTTTACTTATTTAGTTTCTACTGTTTTATTTCCAAGTAGTCGGCGAGGAAATGTTACGAGGAGCTGTTTGAAATATTAGTCTATGGTCATTTTATTAAGGTCAGAGTAAATTAAGTACTGTGAATTAGTTGAAGAGAAGAAAAATCACTGCTGAGGAGAGAAAGCGAAAACGAGAACGAGAACGAGAACGAGAGTGAGACATTGAGATTTAAACCCAAGAATATACTTAAAGAACCCTTCACTCAATCTCTAGCAGAATCAGAAACTAAAAGGATTAAAAGTGATAGGGAATATACTTGAACCCCTTCAGTACCATAACGCGTTTCCATATTCACTCTGCTTACTACTTGGTGATTTTATATAGCTTCAGAAACTCATGTAGGGGATTAGAATAGTGAAGACTGTGGCCATTAATCTTCCGTCCTCCATAGACCCTTCCTAATGTCAATAAAATGGTCTAATCGTACACAAAACTCGCATTTCCATATTTATTCTGCTTACTATTTGGTGTTTTTATACAGCTTCAGAAACCTATATGAGGGGATCAAAATAATGAAAACAGTGGCCATTAATCTTCTGACCTCCATAGATCCTTCCTAATGTAAAAAAAAAAAAAAAAAAAAGGTCTAATCGTACTTAAATCTCAAGGTAAAAATGTGTCCCGGTACTGAAGGGGTTAAATGTGATGCATGCTGTTACATACGTATTGCTAAACGTCTTATAATTGATCCAGTAATAAACATGAATTACTAAACAGCTATTTTTTTCATGATCAACGCCTTCAATACTGAAACACATTCTATCTTGATTTTTTGGATATGATTGGACGATTTTATTTGTATTAGGAAGGGTCTATGGGGGTCAGAAGATTAATGGCCACAGTCTTTACTATTTTGATAAGTTTCTGAGGCTGTATGAAATCGCAAAATAATAAGCAGAATATATATGAAAACATGGCATGGTACTGAAAGGGTTAATCTACATCGCTGTATTAACAATGTATATACAGAGTTACGGGCCTGTCGTAACATACTCCACTACCATCACCTCTTCCGCTTGCTACCTCGTTCGCCACCTCTCCACCTCCCCTTCCACGTCACCGTCTCATGAACCTTCCACGTCACCGTCTCATGAAGCCCCGCTACTGTCCCGAAGTTGGATTCACGCGGGCCCATTCGACTCAAGCGGAATTGTTAAGCAAGCTCCCGGCTTTCTGGATTTCAGTCGAGGTCAAGGCCTCAACCAGTGAACACAACGCGTCTTGCAATACGGTGGGTTCCACATCACCCAGCACTTTGCCACTGCGACACCTCATAAGTATCACTTCCCCTCGTCCATTTTTTCCACGTTGCCTCCATATAGGATTAGTATTATTGTTAGGTATTAAGTTCGGTTTTTTATTGTTGTATTTATTTATGTTATATGTATGTGTATGTCAGTTTGATGTGTTTCATGTTATATGTGTATGTCAGTTTCATTGTTATTTGGTTATAAAATAGCTTCTTAAGTGCCCCTCTTTGCATTTCCTCACCAGTTGAATCTGCAGTGTAGTTCACCGGCTCCCCGATGCCAGTCTTACCCGTTTAACCGGTGAACGTAACGGGTAATTTTTTTCCATCATTAATCTCCTTCAATGTAATAAATAGTCATATATATTGGTAAGCAGCTACTTTATTATCATCTACCTGCTTCAAAGACTTAAATGGGAACACACTCGCATGTATCAGTAAATAGCAATCTTCTTTTTTTTTCCACCATTAATCTTTGAGTGAAGGAAAGCAGCCATAAATCTTGGGATACTTGACATGTGGTAAAGGATGCACACATATGCACCCCACACACACACCCCCCCCACACACACGATAACTACCTCCACCTCTACTCCTTAACCACTCTCTCGCCCACACAAACACACACCAGTCATTCAACATCATTACAACTCATTCATCATGATTAACTGCACACCTGAGCTCATCAATACCGCATTAACACCACCTCCACTATCTTCACCACACCATCACAATCCCCACACCACATCCCCCACACACTCATGTACTTTTGTGACGCTATACAAGGCAGGTGTGAGAGGGACTACACATCTGTTTACTTGTTTACCGCCACGTGGACAGGTGTGTTTGGGTTACCTGTGTACAGGGAAGGTTACAAGGTGATTAAATGTACCTAAGTTTTTTTTATGAGTAGCAAGGTTTTCTTTTCTGTGGAGTTTGTGAAGGTGAGGGATAGAAAATAATGTGTTTTCTTGGTTCATGTTTACAGGGTTCATGTTTACAGGTGTTCTACGTGTGTGTGTGTGTGTGTGTGTGTGTCTCTCTCTCTCTCTCTCTAATAGCCACCCATTCATCACCTGGACTTCTTCAAACTTGTTCATAAATTTTACGAGTGCATACTGAGCTACAGTTTGCTTTCTGTCAAGGTGTAAGCTAACTAATGTTGTGTGCGTGTTATTCCCTATTATCTTGATTTTCTTGCAGTCTTTCATATATTCAGCCTTTCTAATCTTTATCCAATCTTCTATCATTTCATCCAATTTGTTTCTTAATCTCTCCTTTCCTTTAAATACATCCACTTCCTTCCAATCTTTACTAATCCATTTAGCACCATGACGCTTTTCTTTGGTGGTTTTATACAGCTTTAGAAACTTACGTGGGGTTTAAAATAGTGAAGTCTGTGGCCATTAATCTTTGATCTCCCTAAACCCTTCCTAATATAAGTAAAATTGCCAGATAATACCCAAAATTCAAGGTAAAAATGCCAGTACTGAAGGGATTAAATCTAGTTTTCTAATCTTACACATTATTATTATTCCAATCATGTCTTCCAATCCTTCCTTCATTCATCTATAAACTGCAATCCAATCCTTACAATCATCAGCAATCCTTTCTAGTTATTTCATCAAATCTTTCCTTCAACCGATCTTGCAATCATTAGCTTCATGCAGTCTTCTCAATCCTTTCTCCATCTCTCCAATCATGCCAATCACTGTTGCATAGAGTCTTCTAACCCAACTATCTCTCAATCTCCATTCTCCCTAACCATTACTTATCCTCGTCCTCCCAATCCATCTTCTGAGTCGTCCCAATCTTTACTTAATGGAGGGAGTCGTTTGCCCTTTCCAGTATCATCACAACCACCTTTTTAAGAGCGACGCAAGTTTGGCCAATCATTCCTTATGTAAAAGCACTCGGGTAAAATGTTCTCGTAAGTTTCTCCCCCTGCAAGAAAAACGTGGCTGTCCTGTGGGAATCAATAACTTAGATATAAATACAGGTGAAGTTTTGGCTACCTTTAGTATTCTGTCCATTTTATATTTGGGTTTGATTTCGAGGTCTCGTCTCTTTCTGCGTGTTATTTTTCGCCATGTGATTTGTGTTTTGGGGCCTCTCTGTTTGTCTGTCTGTCTGTCTGTCTGTCTGTTCTGTTTCTCTCATCCTGCACCTGTCTGTCTGTGTCTGTTCTGTTTCTCTCATCCTGCACCTGTCTGTCTGTCTGTCCGTCTATCTGTCTGTTCTGTGTTTCTCTCATCCTGCACCTGTCTGTCTGTCTCTGTCTGTCTGTCTATCTGGCTGTTCTGTGTTTGTCTCTCATCTTGCACCTGTCTGTCTGTCTGTCTGTCTGTCTGTCTATCTGTCTGTTCTGTGTTTCTCTCATCCTGCACCTGTCTGTCTGTCTGTCCTGTGTTTGTCTTTCATCCTGCACCTGTCTGTCTGTATCTGTCTGTTCTGTGTTTCTCTCATCCTGCACCTGTCTGTCTGTCTGTCCTGTGTTTTTCATTCTGCACCTGTCTGTCTGTCTGCCTGTCTGTCTGTCTTTCATCCTGCACCTGTCTGTCTGTAGTGGTCTGATATTTTTTTGATGGAGGCAGACTAACATACGTAGGATTCCCAGATGGTGTGTTTGACAAGCCTTTTTCTTTTCTTTTTCTTCATCTCTTCTTTTTTCTTTTCTTCACCTTCTCTTCTCGTGTTCGTATTTTTTTGTTTCATGTCTATTCCTTCGTCTTTTCTTTTCCTTCATCTCATTCTTTTCTTTTTTTTTTATCTTTTCTTCGTCTCTTCTTTTTCCTCATCTCTTCTTCTCCTCGTCTTTTCTTTTGTTATTCTATTAGTTTGAATATAGTCTTTTCTTCATTTCTTTTTTCCTATTCCTTTTTCTCATCTTTTCTTAATCTTTTTTTCGTCTTACTCACTTTCTTTTTTATTTTCTCTATTACATTCTTCTTTTTTCTCATCTTTTTACTGGCTTCCTCTGACCTCACCACCACAACAACAACAACAGTAACTATAAAAATCTCTCTCTCTCTCTCTCTCTCTCTCTCTCTCTCTCTTTCTATTCATTCTTTTCTACCTTCATTCATTCACTTTTTTCCTCTTTTCCTTCCTTTCCTCTAAACTTTTCCCTTTCTCTAACGAACCTCAAAACAAAAATCAACAAGAAACTCAGGAAAAACACTTACTTTCTCTTCTTTCGACTTTCTCTCTCTCTCTCTCTCTCTCTCTCTCTCTCTCTCTCTCCATCTTCCCTTCTCCATCAATTACTCCTCTCTCATTCTCTCCCTCCTCACTTCCTAAGCACCTTCTCTCTCTCTCTCTCTCTCTCTCTCTCTCTCTCTCTCTCTCTCTCTCTGATCCAGGCAATAACAGACGTGCAATTTACTTCGCTAACATAATCCAATCACGAAAAATGCACAGGAAAAACACAGGAGGGACATCTAAGGGCGCCGCGCCACCTGAGGGAAGCTTGACAGGTGTGCAACTGACTGGCTGGCTCACTGACTGGCTGGCTGGCGCGAGAACAAAAGGAAGCCGAGGAAATAACAAGGACTCTAACCAATCTACGAAAAAAGAGAGAAAAAGAAAGATCGGGTTATGTACATTCCTCCGCCAATCTTTCCCGCCAAAAAGGTGAAATTTGTCAGTTTCTCTTGGTGCTTTTGTTTTTTGGTTTCTTTCATTTCGTTCTTTCCTTTCTCTTTTCTTCCATCCTTCCTTCTTTTCTGCTTTTTCTCATTTCCTTTTGTCTTTTCTATCTTCCTTCTTTTCTTCCTTTTGCTCTTTTCTTCCTTTTTCTTCCTCCTCTCGTTCTTCTCTTTCCTTCCTCCTCTTTCTTTCCTTCCTTTCTTTCTTTCCTCCTCTATTTATTCTTTCCTCCTCCCTTCTTTCCGTTCTCCTTTCTTTCCTTTCTTTCTTTCCTCCTCTATTTATTCTTTCCTCCTTCCTTCTTTCCTTCCTCCTCTTTCCTCCTTCCTTCTTTCCTTTCTCCTTTCTTTCCTTCCTTTCTTTCCTCTCTCTTCTTTCCTTCCTCCTCTTTCCTTCCTTCTTTTTCCTCCTTCCTTCTTCTCTACAAAAAAATAAGCTTTCTAATTTCTCTCTAAATATAAGTAAAAATTAAAGTTGTATTCTTTTCCTCTATTTTTCCCTCTCATAAATAAAAAAAAACGTAACTAACTATAATTTCATGGCGCAGAAATGAAAATCAGGAAAAACAAAGAAAAAATGATAAAAATAAAGAAATAAGGTGACAAAAACAACCTGGTTCTCTCCAAAAATGTAAAAAGAATTAGAAAATAAAACACATGAAAAAATAAATGCTGAAAAAAAAACAAGTATATCAACAAAAATTTCCCAAAACTAGTACAGAGTCGTAGCAAGTGATAACAAAGGTCGTACAAGAAGGTCGTACCTACCAGTCGTACTGTGGATCATGGAAAGGTCATAAAAGGTCGCTGGTGATGAGGAGGGAGTTGAAAAAAGCTCATGGTCAAGTGGTGATGTACGACTAAGATAGCTAGGGGTGGTAGTGGTCGTAGTCGTAGTGGTGGTCGTAGTGGTGGTAGTGATCGTGTACTGTACGTGTCGTGTCGTGTGGTGACTGGTGCGTGTGTGACAAGAGTGGTCGTTACTGAAGTCATTAGGAGAGGTATGTGGTGTGTGCCTTGATTATTATTCTCTCTCTCTCTCTCTCTCTCTCTCTCTCTCTCTCTCTCTCTCTCTCTCTCTCTCTCTCTCTCTCTCTCTCTCTCTCTCTCTCTCTCTCTCTTTAATGTTCGTGATATACACAACGAAATATGAAGGAGGAGGAGGAGAAGAAGAAAAAAGAAAATATAGTAGTAGTAGTAGTAATAATACTAGTAGTAGTAACAAGAACACCACAACAACAATAGCAATAATAATGAAGAAAAGAGCAGTAATAACAAGAACACTAGTAATAATAATAGTAGTAGTAGTATCAAGAACACAACAATAGCAATAATAATAATAAAAAAGAAAAGAGCAGTAATAACGAACAACAACAACAACAGCAACACAAAGGTACCGAGTGTTTAGTGGCAGCAGATTCACACCTTCACCTGCTATTGACCTGCAGTGATAAGTGAGGACTCCTTATCAATAATTCACTCCCTCACTTATGTTATCGATGGAGTCACTTCACCTCACCTCACCTCTCGCCCCTTCACTCGCTCCCTTCACGCCTGCCCTTCATTATCTTCCTCCCCTTCCCTTCCTTCTCTTCCTTTTGTTATCAATTTTGTCATTCTTCCCTGTCTATTTTTCTTGATCTGTTGCTTCTTTCCATCTGTTATTTCTTCCTTTCTTTTCTTTTTGCTTTGTTTTCTTTTATTATTCTTGTTTTTGTAAGTTTTGTCATTTTTTCGCTTCTCCTTTATTCTCTGTTTCTGTTTCGTCTATATCTTTAACACGTACTCGTTCTCTTCCATCTACTCGTTATCTCCTGTTTTGTTTTTATTTCTTCCTATGTTTTGTCTCCTTTCACTCTTGTTTGTCTAATCTTTCTTATTTCGTCATGTCTGTGTGTTAGTCTCTTTCTTTCAGTCCTCCTTCATTCCTTCCACACTGCTTTCATTACCACATTCTCTTATCGTCCAACACTTTTTTCATATTCATCAATGTTATTTACTACTACATTGCGTGACTGCCGAACATAACCACCACCACCACCACCACCACCTTTACTACTACTACTACTACACTATTCTGATTAAAGGCATCAACATTGTTACCAACACCAGAAGCATAGCTATTGAAGGAGCTGGCAACAGTGTAGAGGTGTCGTGAAAACAAATGGAGGAGGAGGAGGAGGAGGAGGAGGAGGAGTGATCAATGCTTTCTAAAGGAAGTGGCTAGGAGTTACTATTGAGTGATGAAAAAAGAGAGGAAGAGGGAAAGGAGAAGGAAAGAGGGAAAGTAAGAAAGAAAGGTAGGGAAAAAATGGAAAGAAAGGATAATGCAATACACTGGGGGGAGGAGGAGGAGGAGGAGGAGGAACAGCTGTGACTTTTATACCATCTGACGCTTTCCTTTCTTCTTCCTCCATCTTCTCTTCCTCCTCCTCCTCCTCCTCGTCCCTTCCTTCTTCTATTTCTTCCACCCTCTTGTCCAATCTTCCCAACACTCGTCCTCCTCCTCCTCCTCTCCCTTCTTTTCTATACACAACACACTGATCCCCTTCCTCCTCCTCCTCCTCCTCCTCCTCCTCCTGCTCCTCCTAATTCTTTACCATATTCTTCCCATTCCTCCTCCTCCTCCCCTACATTTCTCCCTCAACAAAAGAGAAGTTATCAAAATGTTTCCAGATGGCAGAAAAGAAAATAATCTGTTACAAATAGGAGAGTTCTTGGAAATGAAACACACACACACACACACACACACACACACACACACACACACACACACACACACACACACGGGCAGTGACAAACAAAAACACATTCACCTATAATGAGAGAGAGAGAGAGCGAGAGAGAGAATCTATAAATGTACCCGTCACAATTCTTCGTTTTCTATACCAGTCATAAAAGCCACACCCTGATATCCCATTTTCTGTTGAACGCACAGCTGTCACATGCACTCAAACATGTGAACACTGAAAGCTATCAATAGAGAGAGAGCAGCAACGAATCACTTAACTGAAAAACACGCAAATGAAAAGTAAAATTGAACTGGAAATAGGAAAGAAAAAAATGTCCCCACTGAATGCAACCTAACCTAACCTAACCTAACCTAACCTAGTTTTAACGTAACCTAGCCTCGCCTAACCTCAGCCGAACCTCAGCGAACCTAACCTAACCTAACCTAACCTAACCTAGTTTTAACGTAACCTAGCCTCGCCTAACCTCAGCGAACCTCAGCGAACCTAACCTAACCTAACCTAACCTAACCTTACGGAACCTAATTTTAGTCTTTTTTTATGTAGGAAAGACGGCCAGAAATAACTAACTTAATCTAATCATATCTAACTTAATGGAGACAACCTAACGAATTCAAATCATCTTATCTTAACCTTACCTAACCTAACCTCAATAACCTTAATAAAGACACAAGTTAGCCAAACCTAGTCACCTTATCGTAACCTAACCAACATTAACTTAACCAAAACTAAAACCAAAACTAAGCGAACCAGCGAAGCGAACCGGAAACGAACCACTAAACTGAAAAACACGGGAATGAAAAGGAAATTGAGCCAAAAATAGAGAAAAAAAAAAGTCCCTCACAAAACCTATTCAGCCTCGCTAATAGATAGAGAGAGAGAGAGAGAGAGAGAGAAAAAAAAAAACTATACTAATACTCCAACATTCATATCAAAAAAAGTATTTCAAATCAATGTATGGACCAACAGAAAAAAAAGTTTGCCTCCTTTTTTCCCCCCTTTTTTTCATTAACTCGCCAAAAAAAAAACACGTAATGGAGCTTGTGTGTAATAAATAACCATAATGTGAGCTGTATAGTCTATAGCAAATGTATAATCTATTACATTTTTTTTTCACTTCCATTTCGACTATTGGTGAATTGAAATATTAAAAAGGATTCCATCACTTAATTTGCTGACTAAACCAGACCAACTCGTGTTAAAGGCATAGAAAACGGTTTGTATTTTATAATTAATGACCTCAATATATTTGTCTTATTGTCCTCTTTCTCTTCCTCCTTTTTTCTTCGTCCTCTTCCTCCTTCTATATCTTTCCAACACTCGTCCTCCTCTTCCTCCTCCTCCTCCTCCTCCTCCTTCTTTCCCTTCTTTTCTATACACATTTTGCTTTATTTTTTTATATTTTCCTTTTTTTCTTCCTTTCTCTTATTTTTATGTTACGAAATGAATATCAATGACTCCACAATACAGTTCACTATTTTTTGGTATTTACTGATATTTTCCTTTCCTTTTTTTTCTTATTGTTATGTAAGGAAACGAATAATAATAATGACTCCACAATACTTTTCACTATCTTGTTTCCACGTATGGTATTCCTCCTCTCCGATATTTTGTTTTATTTTGATATTTTCCTTTTTTTTTCTTTCTTTTTCTTATGTTTGTGTAGTGAAACGAATAATATTAATGCCTCCACAACACTTTTCACTATTTTAATACTACTTATTGTATACTTCCTTTCGAATATTTCTTTTATTTTAATATTTTCCTGTTTTTCCTTCTTTTTTCATATTTTCTTGTAACGAAGCGAATAATTAATGACTTCACAGTACAGTTCGCTATCTTGTTTCTATTTACTGTATTCCTTATCTCGAATATTTTGTTTTATTTTAGTATTTTCCTATTTTTCCTTCTTTTTCTTATTTTCATGTAACGAAACGAATAATTAATGACTCCATAATGCAGTTCACTATCTTATTGTCATTTATTGCATTCCTCCTCTGAAATATCTTGCTTTATTTTCCTAATTTTCCTTTTTTCCCCATTTTTTCTAATTATGTAAAGAAACGAGATTATGAACACTTTTTAAATAATTTTCACCATTTTTCAATCCTTTTTATCAAAATTTCATTAAAAAAAATTGCTTAACTACAGAAACTAGAAATATACCCATAATTCCTACCTACATCAATTAATTACCCTCTTTACACCCTATTTCCCTTCCCTATTTCCCTCACTACTAGAAAATACAAAATAATATTCATCTCCGGGGCATTCAAACTAACTTGACGGATACGCCCCGCCCTCCCGTCACTCCAGCCAATAAGATGCGAACGTTTTTGAGTCTAAGCCAATCACATGAAAGAGGCGTGACAGTGGGCGGGACTTGTGTGCTGGCTGACCAATGGCGTGGTGAGGAGGAGGAGGAGGAGGAGGAGGAGGAGGAGGAAGAGGAAGAGGAGGAGGAGGAGGAGGAGGAGGAGGAGGAGGAGGTAATAATGAAGAAGAAGAAGAAGAAGAAGAGAAAGAGTAGTAGTAGAAGTAGTAGTAGTGATAGTAGTAGTAGTAGTAGTAGTAGTAGTACGAGGAGGAAGAGGAAGAGGAAGAGGACGAGGAAGAGGAAGAGGACGAGGACGAGGACGAGGACGAGTGTATCTTCTGCTCTATCATCAGTATTTATCATCACTATCATCACTAACACAAAAATAATGAGGGTGCCTGCTATCCTTTATCATCACCATCAAAATCACCATCAAAATCACCATTACTTTTACTTATCACCACCACCACTACCACCACCACAACCACAATCATTCCAGTGGTATTTAGAACCATCACCACCACCACCATCACCATCAGCACCACCACCACCATCACCACCACCACCATCACCATTACCACCACACATCACCACAACAGATTCATTGCCAAGATTCACTGTACCATTAGCCTTCCTCCTCCTCCTCCTTCTCCTCCTACACCTCCACCTCCTCCTCTTCCTCCTCCTCCTCTTTATGCTTTTATTCTCCCTCTCGATGTAAACAGAAGAGGAGGGAACGAATGGAGGAAGAAGGAAAGGGGAGAGATAAAGAGAATGAGAGGGGAGGAGAGAAGAGAAGAGAAAGGAAGAACACAAACAGAAAATTAAAGGAAATGAGAGAGAGAGAGAGAGAGAGAGAGAGAGAGAGAGAGAGAGAGAGAGAGAGAGAGAGAGAGAGCGCCCCCTCAACAAGACACGCCCATCTGTGTCTTATGGGCGTCCACCATGACACCTCGCATGACAGTAGAAGGAGGAGGAGGAGGAGGAAGAGGAGGAGGAGGAGGAGGAGGAGGAGGAGAAAATAAAGAAAGAGGATAATGGAAATAAAGAAAAGGAGGAAACAGAGAAGTAATGAAATAAAAGAGAAGACACGAAACGGAAGAGGAGGAGAAGGAGGAGAAAGAGGAGGAGGAGGAGGAGGAGGAGAAGAAGGAGGAGGAGGAGGAGAAAATAAAGGACGAGGATAATGAATACAAAATGGGATGAAAAAAAGAAGAGAAGAAA
>NC_059267.1:2061780-2066780 GCF_017591435.1 Portunus trituberculatus
TAGGAAAGAGGGGAGAGGGAGAGGGGAGAGGGAAGAGGGAGAGAGAGAGAGAGCGGAGAGTTTGTTTATTACAGGGAGAAATCCGGTACTGTCAACATAGGAAGAGGAGAGAGGGGAAAGGAGGGGAGAGGGAGAGGGGAGTGAGGGGATGAGGGGAGCCATTGCCCACTACTTCCTTCCCCCCATACAAAAAATTACTTCCCCTCACGCCACACATCTTCATTCCCCTCTCCCTCTCTCCCTTTCCCCTCTCTCTATCTCTCTCTCTCCCCTCTACTCCTTCTCTTATCTCTATTGTCTCTTCTCTTCCCTTTCTTCTCAATTCTAATTTCTCTCTCTCTCTCTCTCTCTCTCTCTCTCTCTCTCTCTCTCTCTCTCATTTTTATTTTTCATCTTTATCTCTTTCCTTTTCCTTCGCCATTATTATTTTCTCTTTTATCTATTTCCCCTTTCCATTTTCTCTCCCTCCCTTTTTCTTCACCCTCTTCCTCTCTCTCTTCCGTTTTTCCCTTTCCACCTTCTCCCTTCTCCTTCTTGTTTCCTTTTTTCCATTTCGTCTTCTTCCCCTCTTCTCCTTCTTCATCCTTTTTTTCTTTCCTACCCTCTCCCTTCTTCTTCTTCTTCCACCACACTTTTCTCTTCTTCTCTCTCCCTTCTCCTTCTCCTTCATCTTTTTTTCCCTTTCCATCCTCTTCCCCTCTCCTTCTATATTTTTTCCCTTCCATCCTATCCTCTCCTTCACCACTTTCCTCCTTCCAACTTCTCGCCACACACACACACACACACACACACACACACACACACACACACACACAACAATATCATGAATAAATACACACCTGGACTTTCTGGGAGCGTGGGAACTTGTTCTTGGCAGATGTGGAGCCGTGGGAAGCAAGCCAAACAGGAGTGGAAGGGAGCAGGTGTGTGGATCAAGGAGGGAAAAAGTGGATGGGTGAATGAATGTTAGGTCAGGTTAGGTAAGGTTAGGTTAGGTTAGGTTAGGTAAGGTTAGGTTAGGTTAGGTAAGGTTAGGATAGGTTAAGTTAGGTTAGGTCAGGTTAGGTTAGGTTAGGTATTGTAAGGTTAGGGCTTGCAGTGGGTTATATTTGGGTTTGAAATGTGGGTGTGTGGGTTGGAGTGGGTTAAGCTGGGTTACTAATGGATGTGGGTTGAAATAAGTTACAGAGATAGGTTAGAGTGGGTTACTAATATAGGTAGATTGCAGTGAGGTTACTAATGGGTGGGTTAGCTGGGTTTAAGTGCCTTAGGGTGGGTTGGAGGTTAGATGATGATGGAGGATGTGGGTTAGGTTGGGTCAGGGTGGGTCAGGGTGGGTCAGAGTGGGTCAGAGTGGGTTAATAGGAAGGTGGGTCGTCTCTTTCCTTCCCTTCACGTGGATCTGTGGAAGGAAAAGAAGCAAAGTGTAAATATAAAAACTAATTAAGAAGTGGAAATAATAATAGAGAAATTATAATAGAAAAAAATAATAGAAATGATAATAGAGACTGATAATAGAGAAATAATAATAGACAAATGAAATAATAATAAAAAAAATCATAATAGAGAAATAGTGAAAATAATAATAGTGAAAATAATAATAATAAAGAATAATAATAGAGAAAAATAATAATAGAAAAACAATAATAGAGAAATAATAATAAGGAAAGAAAAAAGAAAAATGTGGAAGGAAGAGACGAAAAGTGTAAATATAAAAACTAATTGAGAACTGAAATGAAAACTGTACAAATATATCAATAGAAATTAAATAGACAAATAGAAATGCTGTAAAAATAAATAAATAAAGAATAAAATGTCAGTAAAAAGTAGAAAAATAAATAAATGAACTGCAATACTAAAAAAAAAACCATATCTTGTAAATTAGAAGAAAATGAAAGGAAAATATAGAAAAACCAGACGATTTAAAGGAATAAATGCAAAAGAAAATAATGAAAAAGGAAATAGAAAGAAATAACAAACACACACATGAACAAAAAAAAAAAGGAATAAAACAAAGACACAAAAATAATAAAACAGACAAAAAAAAAAAAAACAAAATAAAAAAAGATGAAAATGCAAGCAAATTATTTAACTATTTTCTTTATCTATCTTTTCCATTTTCTTTATCTTTTTTCCATTTTTTTTATCCATCTCCATTTTCTTTATTTTCTTTTTCCATCTCCATTTTCTTTATTATCTTTTTTCCATTTTCTTTATCCACCTTTCCATTTTCTTTATTATCTTTTTTCCATTTTCTTTATCCATCCCCATTTTCTTTATTATCTTTTTTCCATTTTCTTTATCCACCTTTCCATTTTCATTATTATCTTTTTCCATTTTCTTTATCCACCTTCCATTTTCTTTATTATCTTTTTTCCTATCCAATCTATTTCTTCTTCCAGGCCACTTGTTACTTTCACCTCTTCCTCTTCCTCTTCCTCTTCCTCTCCTCACAAAGGGACTGGCTGGTTCCTCTTAACTCTCTCTATCTCTTCTCACTAAATTGAGTCATATTTCTCTCTCTCTCTCTCTCTCTCTCTCTCTCTCTCTCTCTCTCTCTCTCTTATCAATTCTCTCTATTCCCCTCTCATTTCATTCCCTTCTTTTCCCCTCTTTCATCTTTCCCCCTCGCTACCTCCTCCTATTTACTCATTGCTACTTCTCATTTCCCTCTTTTATCCACCTATTCCTTCCCCTCATTTATCCTTCCCTTCCCCTCTCCCAGTAGTTTTAGCCGTCTGTCCCCTAACTCCTTCCCCTTCCATTTATCATGTCCCCTCACATTCCCCTCACTTGAATAAGACTGCTTAGTTTTAATAGTAAGTTCTGTAATTATACTTTTAATGTGTGTGTGTGTGTGTGTGTGTACTACTACTACTACTACTGCTACTACTATTTCTACTACTACTACTACTACTACTACTACTACTACTACTACTACTACTACTACTACTACAAGAGGAGGAGAAGAAGAAGAAGAAGAAGATAATAATGATGATGATGATGATGAAGAAGAAGAAGAGGACAAAGAAGAATATGAAGAACACGAGGAGGAAGAAAATGAAGAGGAAGAAAATGAAAAAAACAAGAACAATAACAACAAACACTCATTATAACCACCACCACCACCACTACCACCACTACCACCACCACCACCACTACTACCACCACTACAACTATCAATAACAGTAATGGTGTCAAATAAATCACCAATAACAAAGAACTTACACCTTTTCTGCACATTATGAAGGAAATATGGTGACACGAGGAGGAAAAAGGAGATGACGGGGAGATAAGACAAAGGAGAGACAGAAGAAGTGATATGAAATGAAAGAGACAAGAAAATAAAGGAGAAGAAGAAGACGAACGGTGAAAGTCAAAGAAATGAAAAGATGAAAAAAAAGAGAAAATATTGACGAAATGAAATGGATGAGAAAAGAGAAAAAAGGGTAAAAAAAAGAGAAAAAAAATAAAGAATTAAAAAAGAGAGAGAGAGGTTATGTGATGGAGGAATAAAGAGGAAAAGTAAATAAATAACAATGGAAGGATTGAAAGAGAAAGTAGAAGATAATGAAATGAAACGAGGAAATGAGATAATGAGTGAAAATAAAAGGAAAAAAGAGAAATAAGAGCAAAAAATAATAAAACTACGTGTGAAGGAACAAAAAAAAAAAAAAAGGAAAATCAATAACGAAGCAAAGACAAACAAAAAGGAAAATAAGAAAGTCGGAAAGTGAATTAAGTGAAAATAAAATACGTAAGAAAAAAAGAAAAAGAAAGAAATGAAAAAAAAAACAAGAAAATAAAGATAACAAAAAAAAGGAAAAATAAGAAAGACTGAAAGTGAATTAAGTAAAAAAAAAAAAAGAAAATGTGTGAGGGAAAAATAAAAATGAAAATAAAAAATGAAAAACAAGAAAATTACAAAAAAGATTAAGAATTATGAAAAAAATATTAGAGAAGAAAAGAGACAAAACAAAAGACGGTGAAAAAGCGACTTACCACCACCACCACCACCACCACCACCACCACCACCACCACAATTTAACCACCACAATCAGGGAAAAAAATATTGTTCTGATTAGTAAGAAAAAAAATATAAATACAACTACAGAAGCCTTGGCACCACACCTCCTCCTCCTCCTCCTCCTCCTCCTCCTCCTCCTCCTCCTCCTCCTCCTCCTCCTCCTCCACCTCTTCCTCCTCCTCCTCCTCGTCATTAACTTCCTTGGTCTCACCGCTCGATAGTAATTACTGTGTGAGGTCAGGCGCCGAAGCCACCACCACCATCACCACCACAACTACTACTACTACCACCACCACCACCACCACCACCACCACTACTACTACTACTACTACTACTATTACTACTACTCGTAATTTTGATAGAACTTTTATTTTTTATCACCAATACTATCACTACTATTATCATTCTATTACTACTACTACTACTACTACTACTACTACTACTACTACTACTACTACTATTACTGCTGCTGCTGCTGCTGCTGCTGCTGCTGTCCCAATAACCCACCACCACCTACTATTAATACTACTCCTACTATTAACAACAACATTACTACTACTACTACTACTACTACTACTACTACTACTACTACTACTACTACTACTACTACTACTACTACTTTCAATAATTTCCTCCATTATTCTACGACCTCCACCCACACACGTGCCATAAATAAATAAATAAATAAATAAATAAATAAATAAAGTAAATAAATAAAATAATACCAAATACCAAAATTCTCTCTCTCTCTCTCTCTCTCTCTCTCTCTCTCTCTCTCTCTCTCGTCAACGAAACGCCATTTAATTTATCGCTGGAGAAAATATCATATAAACATTTCACTCACCAATAAATCTTCTCAAATAAAACACAATTCGACACCTTCTCCACACGCACACGCACGCACGCACGCACACGCACACACACACACACTCAATGGGACAGACTTTCACAATTCTTCGCCTAAAAATAGTAA
>NC_059267.1:2074280-2076780 GCF_017591435.1 Portunus trituberculatus
GGAACCAGATGGTGCTCAGCAAGGACCTGCACCGCTCCACCTCCCTGCACATCTTCAAGTGCCGAGCGAACGAGTGGCTCGCCGACCAGCAGTAGCTGACAAGATATATCAAGGACATATCCACTGTAAACATCATTATACCATTATTTTTGTAGACATAGCCATAGATAGCCCTACGCTCGTAATGACTAGGGCTTTGGCATTGTGTATTTTATCTACTGTATAAATAAAAAAAAAAAAGAAAGAGAGAGAGAGAGAGAGAGAGAGAGAGAGAGAGAGAGAGAGAGAGAGAGAGAGAGAGAGAGAAAATACCTTCCACAAATATGTCCTTCTTATTGTGTGAGAAGAGGAGGAGGAGGAGGAGGAGGAGGAGGAGGAGGAGGAGGAGGAGGAGGAGGAGGAGGAGGAGGAGGAGGAGGATAACAAAACAAACTGAAGTGGAGGAAAGTGATGAGGGAGGACAGGTGGAGGTAAAGTGGAGGGAGAGAAAAAGAGAGAGATAAAGAATACTGTTTTTCCTTATTTCCTTCTTTCTTCACCTCTTTTCCTTCTTCTTTGTTTTGTTTATTTTTGCTTATTTTCTTTCTTTATCTTGTTTTTCTCTATATTTTCCTTAATTTTCTCTCTTTTCCTTATTTTCCTCTAGTTCTTCAAAGTCTTCTTTAGAAACTGTGCTACATTTTTCTTTTTTTTCCTTCTTCTTCTTCTTCTTCTTCTTCTTCTTCTTCTTCTTCTTCCTCTTTTACAGTTCCATCACTTCCTCCTCCTCTTGCTGTTCTAGTTTCTCTTCATTCTTCTCTTTCTCTTCCTCCTTCCTTCTGCAGCTGTCCTACATTCTTCTTTGTCTTCCTCCTCCACCTCCTCTTCCTCCTCCTCCTCCTTCCTTTTTTTTTTTTATCTTACTTTGCTATAAATTCTTTCTTATTCATTCCTTCCTTCTCTACCATCTCCTCTTCCTCTTCCTCTTCCAAACACTTTCATTCCTGCAGCTGTAACACATTTCTTTATTTACCACCAACCTCTTCTCTCCTCCTCCTCTTCCTCCTCCTCCTCCTCCTCCTTAAATTCTTCCTTATCCACCTCTTCCTCTTCCATTTTCATTCCTGCAACTGTAACACATTTTTTTTGTATCTACTACTAACCTCTCCTTCCTCCTCCTCCTCCTCCTACTGCTCCTCCTCCTCCTCCTCCTCCTCCTTCTCCTCCTTAAATTCTCCCTTGTTCACCTCTTCCTCTTCATTTCCATTCATGCAGCTGTGACACATTTTTTTTATACACAACCAACCCCTTCCTCTTCTTCTTCCTCCTCCTCCTCCTCCTCCTCCTCCTCCTCCAGCGTAACAGAGCGGTTGACAAGGGCGGCAGGAATGACTTATCTTCATGTTATGGACTCGATCTCAACTCGCAAGCCTCACGTCACGCCACGGCAGGATACTCTCGCCCCTACGACACACAGGCAGTAAGGGTCAAAATACCGCAGGAGGAGGGGAAGGGAGGCGCCCCAGTGGCAAGGGAAGAGGAGGATTAGTGAACCAAACACTGAAACGCCGCCAAGCTGATGAAGGAGGAGGAGGAGGAGGAGGAGGAGGAGGAGGAGGAGGAGGAGTGGCTGGCTGGTGAATACTGACGAAGGAAGACAAGAGGGAGGGAAGGAGGGAAGGTGAGAGAGAGAGAGAGAGAGAGAGAGAGAGAGAGAGAGAGAGAGAGAGAGAGAGAGAGAGAGAGAGAGAGAGAGAGAGAGGACAAGGTAGGTGGAAGATAAGGAGAAAGATGAAGTGAAGAGGAGGGAGAGAATGAGAGGAGAGAGAGTGAATGAATGAAAATAGCAAACGAGAGAGAGAGAAGAGAGAGAGAGAGAGAGAGAGAGAGAGAGAGAGAGAGAGAGAGAGAGAGAGAGAGAGAGAGAGAGAGAGAGAGAGAGAGAGAGAGAGAGAGAGAAGAGAGAGAGAGAGAGAGAGAGAGAGAGAGAGAGAGAGAGAGAGAGAGAGAGAGAGAGAGAGAGAGAGAGAGAGAGAATAAGAGAGAGAAAAAATAAGAGAAAGAGAATAAGAGATAGGAGAAAAAAAAACACAAAAACACATTAAAAACACTAAAAATAAAAAAGTTAGAAAAAGTAAGAAGAAAAACAAAACAACTCATTTACTTTCTTTGTGAAGGGATGAGAAAAAAGAAAACGAGAAAAGGAGGAAGAAAAATAATGAAGGAGCTTAGAGAAAAGAAGAAAACGGTAGACAGAGAGAAGGAGAAAAAGAAGGAAGAGAGAGAAGGAGTAAGAGGGAGAGAAAAAGAGGAAAGAAGGAGGAAAAGAGGAGAAAGGTGAAAAAGGTGAAGGCAAAGAATAATTAGTGTGAGGCTTTTGTGAGGTAAAGTTAATTAAGATAAGCGTGTAGAGAGAGAGAGAGAGAGAGAGAGAGAGAGAGAGAGAGAGAGAGAGCAATGTGTTTCTTCTCTCATCCGTCACGTGACTTATGCTCCTATTTCTGTGCTCCTCCTCCTCCTC
>NC_059267.1:2079280-2086780 GCF_017591435.1 Portunus trituberculatus
ACAAAGACTGGGAGGGGAAAAAAAAACCATGGAGATTTAATGAGAGAGAGAGAGAGAGAGAGAGAGAGAGAGAGAGAGAGAGAGAGAGAGAGAGAGAGGAGAGGGCAGCTGTTACTGAAGAATGACCAAGAAAAGTTCGTTAATTTTTTTTCCTCTCTTTCCCTTTCTTATTTTTCCCCCCACACATTAATTTCCTCGTATTTTTTCATTCCTTTGTTTAATTTTCCCTTAATTCACAAATATTCTTCTGATTTTCCTTTATTTTATTGTCATTTTCTTCTAATATTCCTTTTTTTTTCATATATTTTCATTTCTTATTTTTCTCAGTTTTTTTTTTCTTAAATTTTCTCCTTCCTTGATTTTCTTTTCTTCTTTGTCTCGTATGTGACGTAAAGTTTAAGTGTTTTCTTCTCTTTCTCTCTTCTTCTTCTTTTTCTTTTTTTTTTCCTTCTCTCGTTCTCAAGTTTTAGTGTATTTCGTTTTATTTCTTCTATCTATTTTCTTCTCGCGTCGTCTCCGTGTGTTGAATTGCTTCATTTCTCGTATCTCAAGTCTGATATTTATCCTTTTATCTTATTCCTCCCTTTTCTCTTTCTCTCCACCCTTCTCTTTTCCTCTCTTCTTAGCTATATTTTCTGTTTTTTTCTTTATTTCTCTTCTTCTTTCTCTCCATCCTTCTCTTTTTTCCCTCTCCTTAGCTATATTTTCTCTTTTTCCTTTCTTCTTCTTCTTTCTCTCCATTTTCCTCTTTTTTTTCCCTCTCTTTCGGTTTTTTTTTTCTGTCTTTTTTTCTCTAATCCTCTTCTTCCTTTTCCTCGTCACCCTCCTCCTTTTTCCTCTCTCTTTCTTTGCATTATCTCAGTCTTTTGTCCAAGTCTATTTTTCAACTAATGTTCCTATTGACATCTTAAAAATTTTCTGTATTTTTCAGTATAAATAAAAAAAAAAAAAATCAGGATTAACATAACTTACTTTCTTATGTAGCATATTTTAACTAAACATACGATATTTCACCCTCTCTTTCTCTGTCTATCTATTTATCTGTCTATCTATCTACCTATCTACCTTTACGACTATCTATCTATTCATCTATCTATCTATTTATCTATCTTTCAATCTATTCATCTACCAACCTCCCTTTCTATCTACCTATCCATCTATCTACCTTTTTGTCTTTAAATACATTCACCAACGATGACAAACTATCACTGACACCAAAACACACCATTAACATCACCAAACGCTTTCCACTACCGCCTGGCAAACTACACGGAGACTTGGAAACACTTGACAACACACGAACACAAGAACGCAAGGCAGGAAAAACAAATGCAACACTAAATACAAAACAGAAGAGGATCGTGATGCGTTAAAGGCGGGTGATGGAGTAGCAAGGAAGATCAAAGAGTGTATAAGTGATAGAAATGGTGTTACAAAATTATAGAGGCGAGAATCCTTGCACCAGTGATCAAAGGTTTAAGTTGCCAATAGATTTGAATAGTCTTCCGGTAAACATTAAGGGATCGAATCTCATACACAAGGGATTTGATGTTATTATTGATACAGAGACAGAAAATGAGGGAAAATTTAAATATAGAAGCAAAATATAGTAAAAAGACACGTAAATATATGAGAAAAATACAAGAAAAAGGGGAATTTTTTTAATATTCCAAAGTAATTTGTTTTGATTTTCTTTTGTAAGAGAGAGAGAGAGAGAGAGAGAGAGAGAGAGAGAGAGAGAGAGAGAGAGAGAGAGAGAGAGAGAGAGAGAGAGAGAGAGAGAGAGAGGAGGAGGAGGAGGAGGAGGAGGAGGAGGAGGAGGAGGAGAGGAGGAAGAAGAAGAAGAAGAAGAAGAAGAAGAAGAAGAAGAAGAAGAAGAAGAAGAAGAAGAAGAAGAAGAAGAAAAAACAACAACAACAACAACAACAACAACAACAACAAAAAGAAGTAAAAAAGAAGACTAACAAAAACAACAAAAACCACCACCACCACCAACACCAAGAAAGAAAAAAGAAGAAGAAGAAGAAGAAGAAGAAGAAGAAGAAGAAGAAGAAGAGGAAGACAATGAGGACAATGATCATAAGCCTTGGTCGTCATGTTATCTGATGAAGGCTGTTCTATCTAATTACAATCTCATCTATCAGTCTGTATTGATTATCTCTTAGAGGAGAGCAGAAGACTTACCGATCCGTGCCCTTCTGACCTCCTACTCTTCTCAATGTGACTCCCTCCTTCTCCTCTTCCTCCTTCCTCCTTCTCCTCCTCCTCTTCTTCTTTTCCTCGTCCTCTTCTTCTTCTTCTTTTTCCTCGTCCTCTTCTTCCTCCTCTTCCTTCTCTTTTTCTTTTCCCTCTTTCCAAACTACTCTTTTTTTCTATTCTTTCATATTTTTCTGACTCCTTTCTTCTTCTTCCTCCTCCTTTTTCTTTTCCATCCTTCTACTACTTCTTTTCTTCTTCTTCTTCTTCTTCTTCTTCTTCCATTTTTCATTTTTTCTGATTCCTTTCCACTTCCTCTTTCTCCTCCTTCTCCTTATCCTCCTCCTTTTTCTTTTCCATCCTTCTACTTCTTCTACTTTTTTCTTCTTCTTCTTCTATTCTTTCGTATTTTTCTTTTTCCTTCGCATCTTCTTTTCTTATATTTTTTTTCTTCTTCTCCTCCTCTTCTTTTTCTTCTTCTTCCTCCTCGTTTTCCTTCTCCTCCTCCTCCTCATCTATTAATTCCTCTATTCCCCCTCCTCCTATATTTTTCTTCATACTCCATCTTCTTGTTCTTCTTCCCCTTCTCCTTCTTTTTCTTCTTCTTCTCCATCTTCTAATCTTTTCCTTTACACATCTTCCCTTTAATAGGCATTTCCCTGTTTATTTTCAGTACTTCTTCTTCTTCTTCATTTTCTTGTTCTTCTTCTTCAGTTTCCTTTATTTACATTTTCTCTTCTTCCTTCCTTTCATATCTTGTCTTTATCTTCTTGTATCTCTATTTTTGCTGTTATTCACCTTATCTATTATCTATTTTATTCATTTTCTTTATTATCCTTTGGCATCGTTCATCAATCTCAATCACACTTGCAAACTCCAAACTACTCCACTTTTTCCTTCAATCGTGGCGTGTTCTGGTGTGTGTTCCTTATCTACTACAGTCATGGCGTGCTGGGAGTCTCTTTTCTTCTGTATTTTTTTTAATATTTTGTTTTAATTTCAATGTCTCTATCTCCTTCAGTTCTTTATTCTCACATCTGTTTCTAGTTCTCTTTCTCTCCATTTCCTCTTTTTTTTTTTCTTGTTCTTCATTTTCTCTCTTCATTTTTGTTTCCTTGTTACTTTTTTTTCTCTCTTTTCTTGTTCTTTCAGTTTTCTTTTTCTTCTTTAAATTTTCCTTTTCTTGTTATTTTCTTATTCTTTTTTCCTCTTTTCTTTTCCTCCTTTTTTTTTTTTTTGCCTTTTTGTTGTGTTTTTTTCCTTCCTACACCTCCCCCCACCACCACCACCACCACCACCCATTGCCTCATAAACACACCATACACTACCCCCATTTACCCTCCCACCCTGTCTTTTTGTAAGGGGCAAGGGAAAATGAGACACTTAGCCTAATATATAAGGGTCATAACCGTCTGTCTTCCCTTAGTAATGGACACTTTCCAGGGCTATTCAGATCCTTAGAGAGAGAGAGAGAGAGAGAGAGAGAGAGAGAGAGAGAGGGAGATAATGAGAGGAAGAGATGAGTAGATGGAAAAAAATAAGGAAAAATATTGTGTTTTAAAGACTTCAGAGAGAGAGAGAGAGAGAGAGAGAGAGAGAGAGAGAGAGAGAGAGAGAGAGAGAGAGATTGTACCAGATTTAACGTATAGGAAAAGTTTTCTTAATTAAACAAATATGAAAAATAAATCTTTTACATATTTAATAAGAGGAGGAGGAGGAGGAGGAGGAAGAAGAAGAGGAGGAGGAGGAGGAGGAGGAGGAAGAGGAGGAAAAGAAAACGTAACAAACAGCAAGCAACAAGTAAGAAATTCTCTATTTTTTCCCTCCTCTTCATCTCTTCTCTCTTTCCCCTCTTCCCTCCTCCTCTTCCCCTTCCCCTCCTCTCCCCTCCATCCCTTCCCCATTCCTCTATCAACACCTTCCTCTTCCTCCTCGATCACTTTTCCTCCTTCTTTCTGATCCTCCTGCTCCTCCTCTTCCTTTCCTCTTCCTCCTCCTCTTCCCCTTCCTCTTCCTCCCCTCTTCCTCTTCCTCTTCCTCCTCCTCTCGCCCTGAATATTGGAAGGGAGTGACAGTAATCCTCCATACAAACCCTAAGAGGAAGAGGAGGAGGAGGAGGAGGAGGAGGAGGAGGAGGAGGAAGAGGAGGAGGAATAAATGTCTGACACTTATTTCCTTTTCACACACTTCACTTCCTCTCTTCTCTTCTTCCTTCTTCTTCTTCTTCTTCTTCTTCTTCTTCTTCTTCTTCTTCTTCTCTTTATTCTTCACTTCATGTCTCATTTCCTCTTCTTTATCTATTTTCCATTTATTTCTCATTTTTTTTTTTCTTTCTTTTCTTTCTTCATTATTCTTCCTCCTTGCTTCTACTCATCCATTCTTCCGTTTTCTTTGCTTGACTTGCTTCTCCACTTTGTCTCCTCCTCCTCCTCCTCCTCCTCCTCCTCTTCCTCCTCTTCCTCCTCCTCCTCTTCTTCTTCTTCACCATCATATCATCTTTTTTCTTTTTCTTCTTCCTCTTGTTCTTGTTCTTGTTCTTCCTTCTCCTCCTCCTCCTCATCATCATCATCATCATCATCTCTTTCTTCTTGTTCTTGTTCTTGTTCTTGTTCTTCTTCTTCTTCTTCCTCCTCCTCCTCCTCCTCTTCTTCATCTCTCTCACTTGCCACATCACAACTGACATTAGAACGAGAGAGAGAGAGGACTAAATAATCTCTCTCTCTCTCTCTCTCTCTCTCTCTCTCTCTCTCTCTCTCTCTCTCTCTCTCTTGTTCTCCCTTCAAATTATTCCTTCCTTCTTCTGTTTATCCTCTTCCATGTCTTCTTTTCCTCCACGTCTTCATATTCTCCCTCTCCTTGTCTCTCATTTATTTGTTATTTCCAGTTCTCCTCCCCTTCCCACGTTCATCCTTTCCGTTTTCTTTCCTCCTTTTTTTTTCTTCCCGTTTTCTTCGTGACAACTCAAAAGCCGAAGGGGGAGACTCAATTTACTTAAAACTTGCACAGATGAACGAAAAATAAAATAAAATAAAATGAAATGAATAAAGAATAGATATGATAAAAAATAAATAAATAAACTATAAAAAAATCAATTTAAGATCTTCCTACACTAATAACTACAGGAGGAGGAGGAGGAGGAGGAGGAGGAGGAGGAGGAGGAGGAGGAGGAGGAGGAGGAGGGAGAGGACAAAATAATGGAGATAAATGCCCAGGGGAGTTTCCTAAATGAGAGAGAGAGAGAGAGAGAGAGAGAGAGAGAGAGAGAGAGAGAGAGAGAGAGAGAGAGAGAGAGAGAGAGAGAGATTATAGCAAAAGAAAAATAAAGCACAGAATTCTTTGACACGATATTAAGTAAAAAGAGATGAAATACTCTCTCTCTCTCTCTCTCTCTCTCTCTCTCTCTCTCTCTCTCTCTCTCTCTCATACACACGTTGATGGAAATGCAATATACTTTTCCCCTTATCTGAAAAAGCGTGGGCATAATTACAGTTAGCACGATAAAAAAGAGAGGGAAACGAGGGGAAAAAAGTGGGGGAAAAAAGGGAAAAAAACGGGAAAAAAATAACAATGAACCTGCAAAATTACAAACATACAAAATGGATCACTGTAACTGGCACATATTGACAGGTGTGGACAGGTGTGGGCAGGTGTGGCCATATTTAGCAGGTAGATTTGTAGGAATTAGATTTGTGTTCATTTATCAGAGTTTCCCGTAACCATTTAAAAAGAAAATGGACATAGAAAATGGAGAGTATTGAAATGTATAAGTTGTTTTTGTTATGTGAGAGAGAGAGAGAGAGAGAGAGAGAGAGAGAGAGAGAGAGAGAGAGAAGGAAACATAGATAGATAGATAGATAGATAGATAGATAGAGAGAGAGAGAGAGAGAGAAATGGATAGTGAACGAAGATTTATGAGAATGCTTGAATGTTTGTGAAAAGTTTAATTCATTTTTTTTATTTATTTTTCGTCTTTCTCTTCGTGTGTGTCTGGAAACATATGCAATTATTATCATTATTATTTTCTTTCTTTTCCTTTTTTTTTCATTCCTTCTCATTATCATTATTGTTATTATTTTTTTTCTCTATATCATTATTGTTCATTAATCAGCGTTTACTTTTTTCCCCTCTCCTCCTCTTCCTCTTCTATTATTCCCCTCTTTACTTCTCCCTCCTCCTCCTCCTCCTCCTCCTCCTCCTTCTACAGACAGCTGTTTATTCTTTCCCTCCCCTCATCAGTACTTTGCTCCCTTTCTTCCCTCCTTCCCTCATTCCCTTCTATCACGTGACCTCCCCTTGAAAACGCCTCATTTTCTCCCCTCACCCTCACTTTACCACCCCCCCTCCTCCTCCCCTTCTTTCCTTAGATAAACATTCTCCCCTCCTTCCCCTCCTCCTCTTCCTCTCCTCTTCCTCCTCCCCGTGGCAAGAGTAAACATTTCCCCTCTCATTCCCCTCACTCCCCCTGCGTAAAAAGTGAAAAAGGGGAAAGTCTTTTGGATTTCATGGGTCTAAAAAGAAGGGGAGGCTTTCATGAGTGTTTGCTTCGTTCATGAGGGGAGTGCTGTGACCTCTCTCTCTCTCTCTCTCTCTCTCTCTCTCTTTTCACCTTTAAAACTTATATTATAGAGTACGGAGTAACAGTTTACATGCATACACACACACACACATACACACACACACACACACACACAAAGTAAGTTTTTTTTACAATGGCGTAGAAATGAATAAAATAAATAAATAAATAAATAAATAAGAAAAAAGCCTCGTACAGAAATAAAAAGCAAGAGAAATGAAAAAAAAATAAGACAAGGAACGTATACAAATAAATCAAGAAAAAAGAAAAGAAAAGAAAAGAAATGAAGAAAAAGAAAAAATAAAGTGACCGATCCCATTAACTTTCCAATCAGTCTGCCAAATGAACAAGTCTTTTTTTTTTCTTTTCTTTTTCTTTTCTTTTTCTTTTCCTTGCCTTTTCTTTTTTCTTCTTTTTTGGTTTATTTGGCTTCACTTTCACACGCGCAATGATGGAAAGAAATGCTGACTGACTGATTGAGTGACTGGTTGGCTCTCTCTCTCTCTCTCTCTCTCTCTCTCTCTCTCTCTCCCTTTTCCACTCACCGACTAACTCTTTCACTCACTAATTCACTCACTCACTAACTTTCATATTCAAAACTTTCTCTCTCTCTCTCTCTCTCTCTCTCTCTCTCTCTCTCTCTCTCTCTCTCTCTCTCTCTCTCTCCTTCCTTTCTTCCTTTCTTTCATTCTTTCTTTCTTCTTCCTCTTTCGCAACGTTTCAATATGTCA
>NC_059267.1:2096780-2099280 GCF_017591435.1 Portunus trituberculatus
CATTAAACTTCTGACCTCCGTAGGCCCTTCATAATGTCAATAAAACCGTCTATATCATACCGAAAACTCATGGTAAAAACGCGTCATGGTACAGAATGGATCAACTGTAAAAAAGGAACTGAAATATACAAATAAAAATGAAAAGAAGACAAAAAAAAAAAAGGAAAAAAAAGGCCTCGTGTTTGCTATTCTCTGTCATTTCCAGTTTTTATTCCCACCTTTGTCCAGATGTCCCCTCATATAAAAAAAGATTAAAAAAGTCGAAGCCAGAAGAAGCTCCACAAATTAGCATAAAGGTGAAAGTTCAGGATGACATACCTGAAGTTGCACCTGTGGCGTAATTAGTCCTTGTCAACACCTGGGAGTCCACACAGCAGGGAACTCCTATCTGTGGAAGAGAAAACAGAAATAAATGCACACACACTCCTCAAACACTCCAGGGAAAGGAAAAAGAATAGGACAACACAAGAAATAAAGGAAAAAATGACAACACAGAAATACACTCAGTCCTTACACAGACCAGGAATGTAGAAATAGATTAATAGAACACAGAAATAAATACATTCAGTCCTCACACACACCAGAAACAAAGAAAATAATTAAAGAATACAGAAATACACTCAGTCCTCATATATACCTACCGGAAATATAGAAATGGATTAATAGAATACAGAAATAGATACACTCACTTCTCAAGCACACAAGAAGCAAAGAAAATCAAAATAAAACACAGAAATAAATACACTGACACCACTAACACACCAGAAAGAGAGAGACATAGACTAACAGAAGACACAAATAAACGCAAATTAAACACGAAAGACAAAAACAAAAATAAATAAAAGAACACATAAATAGATACACAAAACTCCATCAACACACCAGCAAAAAAAAAAAAAAAAAAACAATGAAAGAAAAGAGAGAAAAATAAAAACACGAGGAATATTCAGTATAAGGTCAGGTCTGGTGTTCACTTGACCTTTAAAACAAGAGGAGAGGAGAACAGTAATCATTTTTATTCCTGAAATTAAGAAAGAATAAAAGAAAAGACTCGATATTAATTCAAAAGTTATATTCAAACAAGCGTAAATGAAAACACAAATAAAGAAAAATTGTTGCATTCGTCAGAGAAGTTAGAGAGAGAGAGAGAGAGAGAGAGAGAGAGAGAGAGAGAGAGAGAGAGAGAGAGAGAGAGAGAGAGAGAGAGAGAAGGGAAGCCAATTAATATTCAGTACAAACTCAAAGGACGAACTCAAACGAAACTACTAAATTAATGACTCAATAAATAAATAAATAAATAAATAAATAAATAAATAAATAAATAAATAAATAAATAAAAACTAAACTAAATCAAAACGCAACAAATAAAAAAAAAACAAAAAACTAAAGAAAAAAAAGAAAAGAAATAAAAAGAATCAAAAGGAAAAAAAAGGAAAAAAAAGGAAAGAAAACCACAAATCTCACCACTAGAGAAGGGGAAAAAAAATCACTTCACAAAACGAGAAGGAAAATAATAGGAACCAAACGACTCACAGACAACTATCATGAAAAAACCCAATAAAAAAAACAACAAAATCACATCAGAGAGAGAGAGAGAGAGAGAGAGAGAGAGAGAGAGAGAGAGAGAGAGAGAGAGAGAGAGAGAGTTGACAAGCATTTTACACATTCCCCATCATTTTGCCTCAAGTTACTAAACACTAAAACGCTGCTCTTTCAAACAGGATCATTTTCAAAGGCCTGAGATCATTAGCCACTCTCTCAACAGTGTTTTCCTCCACTCAATGTGCAGAAGCTTGTTAAACCATCACTGGAATCATGAAAACTCTCTTCAAAACACGAAAAAAAAAAAACTTGAAAACACCTTTGCAAAATCACGTTACACACACAACACACACACACACACACACAGTCTCTCTCTCTCTCTTACTCTCTTCTTCACTACCTCCGCTCATCACAGTAACTTTAATTAAGACCTGCTGGAAGTTGACTGAGATTACACGCAGAAATGTTGGGAATGTTTGAGAATACTAGTGCTCTGAGTCTTTAGCAAGCTGGACACGAGAGGACGGGACAGTCAATGAGGAATGAAATAAATACTAACTTTTTTTTTTCACCAATTAAAGACTTACTGGATTTTAAACTTGGTGCATTGGGTTGCCTCTGGTTACATGTATACTTGTATGAATGATTGGTAGTGTCAGGAGGGAGAGGGAGAAGCAAGGGAGGAAAAGGATGATTAAGGGAAGGAAAGGCGAGAAATGGGAGAATGAATGAACTGGATATGGAGGAAAAGGGAAGTAAAGTGAGAGGGAGGAGGAGTAAGGGAAGGAAAAATGGGTGAAAAAAAGAGAAATGAGAGAAAGAAAGGGGTGACTATAGAAAACAGGAGGAGGAATGAAGGATACGTAGGAAATGAACAAGGAAGAGAGAGAGAGAGAGAGAGAGAGAGAGAGAGAGAGAGAGAGAGAGAGAGAGAGAGAGAGAGAGAGAGAGTTGAAGG
>NC_059267.1:2104280-2109280 GCF_017591435.1 Portunus trituberculatus
TTCAGAACACTATTTGTGACGAAAATGTTTGTATTTTAGCATATACGTCTCCCTTAATTACCTTCAGTACTGGGATACATTTTTACCTTGAGATTTGTGTACGATTAAATAATTCTAGTGGAGGTCAGAAGATTAATGGCGTGAGTCTTCAGTGTTCTAATCCTTACATAAGTTTCAGAAGCTGTATAAATTCATCAAATAAAAAGTAGATTGAATATGGAAAAGCGTCATGGTGCTAAAAGGGTTAACCACTTCAATACTGGGACACATTTTTACCTGGAGATTTGTGTACGATTAGATGATTTGATTGACATTAGGAAGGGTTTATGGAGGTCAGAAGATTAATGGCCAGTCTTCAATATTCTAATCCTAACATAAATTTCTGAAGCTGTATAAAATCACCAACAGTAACCAGAATGAATATGGAAAGGCGTCACGGCACTGAAGGGGTTAATTAGTTTAGTCGACAGACAGGTAAAGGTGAGCAAGATTGATAGATAAGCTGATGATGTTGAATTAAGTAAGATTTAATGCTGAAATTAGAAAATACTGATAAAAAATACAGGTTAATTAGTTTCATCAGACAGGTAAAGGGTTAGAAGACAGATAGGTAAAGAAAATAGTGAATGATAAGGAAGTGATGTTAAAGTAGAAAGAGAAACGGTAAGACAGAAAACAGATAAAGAAAATAGTGAATAAAAAGAGAAAAGAGATGCGTTAAGACAGATAGGTAAAAGAGATAGTGAATGATAAGAAAATGAAGGAAATGATAAGAAAATGACGTTAAATAAAAAAGAGAAAAGAGAAACAATAAGACAGACAGATAAACAAAATAGTAAATAGTAAAAAAAAGTGGTTAAATAAAAAGAATAAAAAAGAAAAGACACAGACAGGTGAACAAAATACAGATAAGAAAATAATGTTGAATAAAATGAAAAAGAGAAGCGTTGACATTGCAAAGCTGAGGTGATTGACATGATGAGAGGTGAGGCCACGTGATGAATGGATGAAAGGGTGAATGGGTGAATGAGTGAGCGCGAGTGAAAAAAAAAGAGGAAACAAAGGGACGCCAATAAATGAAACAAAGGAAAGAATGACACAAAAGTAAGTAATAACATATACAGCGCACGAAATACAGACTTTAATACACGAAACAATGAAAATACGACACACACACACACACACACACACACACACACACACACACACACACACACACACACACAAGGTATAAAATTGAATGAAAGAATAAAAAAAAGATAGAAAACAAGAGAGAGATTACATACAAGCTATGTGGAAACAAAATAGACTTAAATAAAGGAGAAGAATGAGGTGACAAAAATAGAGAATAGAAAGAGAGAAATGGTATGAATCTATAACATGTCTCAACGAAATGAAACAAAACGACAGAGAGAGAGAGAGAGAGAGAGAGAGAGAGAGAGAGAGAGAGAGAGAGAGAGAGAGAGAGAGAGAGAGAGAGAGAGAATTTAAACCTTTCCATAAAATTTCATAAAGGTAAAACAAGTGAGAGAGAAAGAGAGAGAGAAAAAAAAGATATTTCAACGAATATAAAACACATAGTCCAATAAGAGAGAGAGAGAGAGAGAGAGAGAGAGAGAGAGAGAGAGAGAGAGAGAGAGAGAGAGAGAGAGAGAGAGAGAGAGAGAGAGAGAGGCCAATTTAGACATTTCTGCTGCCTCCCTTCCTCCATCCATCCAAGTCTCTCTTTCTATCTCTCTCTCTCATCTCCCTTTCTCTCTCCCCTCTCTCCCTTCCTCTCTCCCCTCTCCCCTCTCCGCGTCTGAGGGGACCGACCATCTATCACTGATGACTCCCCTCTTCACATTCTACCATTTTATGTCTGTCTGTCTATCTTTGTCTGTCTATCTGTCCACACCACTCTCTCTCTCTCTCTCTCTCTCTCTCTCTCTCTCATTCTGTGTGTGTGTGTGTGTGTGTGTGTGTGTGTGTGTGTGTGTGTGTGTGTGTGTCTCTCTCTCTCTCTCTCTCTCTCTCTCTCTCTCTCTCTCTCTCTCTCTCCTTCCATATATTCTAGTCTCTTTGTTTGGCTTACATTAAATCCTCCTCCCTCTTCCTCCTCCTCCTCCTCCTCCTCCTCCTCCTCCTCCTCCTCCTCCTCCTCCTCCTCCTCCTCATCACACCTGTCGTCTCCCACACACACACCTGTTCACTTAATTACTGTAAGCCACTAATGCTCCTCTGAAAGCCAGGTGCGTCTCTTTCCTTTGTAATCTCGGCTTTGTTATCACTTCTACCTCCTTTTTCTCCCTCTCTCTCTCTCTCTCTCTCTCTCTCATCCTCATTCTCAATTCTTTTTATATTTTTTTTTTGTGATTACCACGTGGCTTTCCTGTTATGGGGAGTTTATTTTCTTTTTCTTGTTTTTTTTTTTTTTTAAGTATTATTTGAGTTTTTTACTTTTCTTTTTTTTCTTTCGTCTATCTACTGACTTTTTTTTTCTTTTTGTCTTCTTTTTTTTCTTTCTTCTATGTACTGATTGACTTTTTTTTCTTTTTTAGTTTCTATTACCTACTATTTTTTTCCTTTTTTCTTCTTCCTTCTGACTATTCTCCTTTTTTTCTTCTTCCTACTGACTTTTCTTTTTTTTTTTTTTTTCTTTCTTCTTCGTATTAACTGTGACTTTTTCCTTCTTTTCTTTTCTTTTTTTGAGGTGATTTGAATGATTTTTTTTCTTTTTTTCTTTTCATTCTTTTTTCTTTCTTTTCTTTTCTTTTCGTTGTCATTGTCTTTTTTACATTTTCTTCTTTTCGTTTTCTCTTTTTTCTTCTTTTGTTTCTCTTTCTTCAATATTTTCAGTGAATTTTTTCCTACTACTGCTACTACTACTACTACTACTACTACTACTACTACTACTACTACTACTACTACTACTACTACTACTACTACTACTACTACTACTACTACTACTTTAGTTCCTCTTCTATGCTTCCAGGTATCGTTTATTTGTTCTCCTCCTCCTCCTCCTCCTCCTCCTCCTCCTCCTCCTCCTCCTCCTCCTTCCTTTAACCAGAGAGAAAAGTCAAGAGACAAAAGGAACCAGGAAGATAAAGGAGGAGGAGGAGGAGGAGGAGGAGGAGGAGGAGGAGGAGGAGGAGGAGGAGGAGGAGGAGGGAGAGAGGAGAGGGACGACAAAATGAGAGTGAAGCATGAATGAGAAGGAATAGGGAGAGAAAGTGAGGGGAGGAGGAAATTGGAGAGAGGAGAGTATGGGAGATGAGGGAGAGAAGAGGGGAGAGAGAGAGGAGAGGGGAGAAGAAGGGAGGGGTCTAGAAATAACAAGGAATATTTGGAGACGAAACAGAGAGGAAAGAACGAAGGGGGAAAAAAAATCTTAGTAAATCTGGTGCTTGGAGGAAGATGGAAGAGAAAGAGAGGGAGAGGAGAAAGAGAATAAGAAGAGAAGAGAAGATAGAAGAGATAGAAAGAGGGGAGAGAGATAATGTGAAAGACTGAATAAGAAATGGAAGGACATGTGAAGGAGAATAAGTAATAGAAAGTTAAACAGAAAGAGAATGAGAAAAATAAAGAAAATAAAGAAGGAATAAGAAAAAAAAGACAAAAGATGAAAGAAAATATATATAGAAAACAGGAAACAAAGAAAGAGGAAGAAAGGAAAGAGGGAAACAGGAAATAGAAGATAAAATAACAAAGGAAAGTAAAAAGGAAAAGGAAGAGGAAAAAGAATACATAAATGAAATAAACGTAAATAGAAGCAAAGGAAATGCAAAGAAATATAAATAAGGAAAGGAAGGAAAGGAAGGAAATAAAGAATAAAGGAAGAGGGGAAACAAAGGAGAGTAAAGAGGGGAAGAGAGGGGAAAGGAAGACAAATAAAAGATAATGTGCAAACAAATTTAAGAAAAAAATAACACAAAGAACAGGACAGAGAAAGCAAGGAGGAAGAGGAGGAGGAGGAGGAGGAGGAGGAGGAGGAGGAGGAGGAGGAGGAGGAGGAGGAGGAGGAGGAGTAGTAGGAGGAGGAGGAGGAGGAGGAGGAGGAGGAGGAGGAGGAGGATTGAAACATGAAAGAGAAAGGAATATTACACATGAGAGACGGAGAAGGAGGAGGAGGAGGAGGAGAAGGTGGAAGAGGAAGAGAAAGAAGAGGAAGAAGAAGAAAAGAACAACAACAACAACAACAACAACAACAACAACAACAACAAAAAAAAAAAACAATAAAAAACAAAGATCATGGCAATCACGAGAGAGAGAGAGAGAGAGAGAGAGAGAGAGAGAGAGAGAGAGAGAGAGAGAGAGAGAGAGAGAGAGTAAACATGACACTCTTTCGGAAAAGGGAATTGAGAAAGAAGGAAGAGGAAAATATCACGAAGCATCTATTTAACTTTCCTCCTCCTCCTCCTCCTCCTCCTCCTCCTCCTCCTCCTTCTCTCCTCCTCCTCCTCCTCCTTCTCCTCCTCCTCCTCCTCCTCCTCCTCCTCCTCCTCCTTCTCCTCCTTCTCCTCCTCCTCCTCCTCCTCCTCCTTCTCCTTGTCTGTCTGTGTGTCTCGAGGAATGTTTAAATCCTTGAAACAATTCTCCTCTTTAAAGATTTCATTGCTCTCTCTCTCTCTCTCTCTCTCTCTCTCTCTCTCTCTCTCTCTCTCTCTCTCTCTCTCTCTCTCTCTCTCTCTCTCTTCTTTACATTCGCGATTGTTTTTCTTTCTTTTCCCCTCCTTTCTCTCTTTCCTTCTTCATTCGTCTATTTTCTTTTTTTCCATCTTTTCTGCTTCCTTTTTTATCTTCCTTTATCTCTTTTCCTTCTTTTCTTTCTTCAAAATCAAGACTTTTCTTCCTTTTTTTTAATTCCTTTTCTCTTTTCTCTGTTTTCCTCTCTATTCTTCAAAATCGAGGTTGTTTCCTTTTTTTCTTTTCTTTTGTTTTCCTCTATATTCTTCAGATTCGCGGCCATTTTTCCTCTTTCTTTCTCTTTCCTCTATGTTTTCCTCTCTTTTCTTCAA
>NC_059267.1:2119280-2124280 GCF_017591435.1 Portunus trituberculatus
AATCACCAAACTGTAAGTGGAATGAATATGGAAACGCGTCATGGTACTGAAGGGATTAATACAATGGAAGGTGTTACTAGTCTATTATTTATTAGTTTATTTCCATTGTTTATTTTAGCATTTTTCTCTTTTTATTCGACTTCAAATCAAAATGTAGAGTTTCGTATATTTTAATTCAGTTTAGTGTATCTTCTACGGTATGTAATAAGTCACTAGTGGTCAATGAACTATTTGAATCTATCTGAATCTATTGCGGTAGTGTCAAAGTAATCAGGTAACAGAGAGAACAGGTGGAAGGATGGAAGGGGAAGGAAGAAGTGGAGAGAAAATGAAGGTTAATCTATCCCCAGCTAAGCACGTCAAGGTAAGCCATTAAATGTAATCATTAGCATATTTTTGTATTAGAATTTTAGTTTACTCCAACATATTCTTAATTAACGAGTTACCTGTACCCTTCACACCTGAGCGCTCTTACACGCACATACACACACACACACACACACACACACACACACACACACACACACACACACATAATATTATCAACATACTGAATATTTTAATGAACACATGAAAAAATATGGTGTAAGATATAAGAAATTTTAATATTAATGTTGATTACGAGATAAATCATGACTTGTGTGTAAAACGGTGGGGGAAATACACCTTTAGGACGTGACACTGGGTATTATTTATTTTTTTTTCATTAGAAGACTCAACGATCAAGGAAAAAAAATATATAATGTCTTGTAAGGAAAATGTACACAATGAAATCAAATAAACTTTCCTTCCTTTATTTATTTTTCTACTTTTTTTTTCATTTCAATCACTTCTTCATCTTTTCTGTTCGTTTTTTTTCCCTCCATTCTTTCCTCTCCTTCGTTTTTCTTTTTATCGATTCGATTTTCTACGTTTCTTCTTTTGCTATTTAGTTTTGTTTGTGTTATTGTTCATCTTATTTCTATTCTTGTACTTCCTGTATCTTTTCCCTTTAGCTTTCCTTCTTGTATTTTCTTCCTTTTCCTTCCAACATCTTTTCTTTTATTTTAATCACTTCTTCTCTTTTCATTTTCATTTTCCCTTCCATTCTTTTCTTTCCTTTGTTTTCCTTTCCATTAATTCGATTTTCTCCATTTCTGTTTTCTTTTCTATTTTCTTTTTATTTATTGTTTATCTTATTTTTCTCTTACATTTTTTCTATTCCTTTGCTTCTAATATTATTCAATGAGTGGAAGGTGAGCTAATTTGTATTTTGATTAGCAGTAAAGGGAATTATGGGTGATGGGAGTCTCGTGAAGGGCCGAGCAGCGCAAAACATTAACCCCTTCAGTACTATGACGTGTTTCCATACTCATTCTGCTTACTGTTCGGTGATTTTACACAGCTTCAGAAACTTACGTGAGTGTTAAAATAGTGAGGACTCTTGCCATTGATCTTTTGACCTTTATAGACCTTTCCTAATGCTAATATGAGGTACCCAAAAAGATATCCCCTTTACCCCAGAAATTCCCGTGAAAAAGCCCACATGGTATAAATAAAATAAATAAATGAATAAATAATAAATAAAACCGCCTAATCATACCCACAAATTAGGTAAAAAATGCGTCTCAGTTTTGAAGGGGTTAACAAACGACCCTTTAGAAATTAACTTTAAAGAACCCATAAAAGAACATATTAATAAACAAATAACGAGGAACAGAATAAAGCATGAAAGGACACAGACACACGTACTCACAGACACACACAAATAAATGAATAAATAAATACACAGAAACAGAAGGAATTAAATGAGATCAAGGCCAAACGTATCAAGTCATGGAAGTTTAGTTAGGAGGAGTGGGAAAGAAAACACACAAAATTATTAAAAAGAACCAATAAAACACAACAGAACACACAAAAAGTCTCGTGTGGAACAGTGGAAAGCAACACAAATAAACACTGGAAAACATTAAAATTAAAGTGATTTTTGCTAATACACAAAAAAGTAAATAAAACAAGAAATAAAACACAACAAAATACTCTAACACACACACACACACACACACACACACACACACACAAGAAAAGTGATAGTCTCGTTTGGAGCAGAGGAAAGCAAAAAAAAAAAAAAAAAAATACTAAAATGACAATGACTAACTCAATAAAAAAGAAAGAAAGAAAACACAATAAAACACACTAACACACACACACAAAAGTCTCGTTTGGAACACTGGCAAGCAACACAAAAATAAACAGAAACTAAAATGACAATGACTTTCTAACCCACAAACTAAAAATAAGACCAAAAACACAATAAAACACACTAACAAACACAGAAAAAGTCGAATTTGGAACACTGGCAAGCAACTCAAAAGTAAAAAAAGAAATTAAAACGATAATGACTCATTTCAACCCCCCAAATAAATCTAATTAAGAAACAAAACACACAAACAAATACACGCACACACACACACACACACACACACACACACACACACAAAGAGTCTCGCTAGGAACAGTGGCAAGCAACACAAAATAACAAAAACGGGTGGATTAAAATGGCACTGGTCTCGCTGCAATGGCGTGGCGGTGTTTTATAATGATGGCGCCATTGTCAGTGTTGGCTCGCGGCGCTAATGTTGTTTGTCTGCTTATTGCGACTCGCGACATCAAGGTGCACATAATATATCAAGGGACTTATTAGTTTAGCTTATTTACACGTCTGTCTATTTGAATATTTAATCCTCTTACCTCCCAGGCGAGCGCTGTTTCTATTTATACGTTAGTACTTTGTGTTCGTATTAATTCTCATTCTCATTGTTACTTTTTGTATTTTATTTACGTTTATTTTTCCACTTAACACGTCCGTCTGTTTAGTTATTCTGTGTTTTGTTTAAGAGAAAGAGATCTGGTCAAGGGAGACTGAAGGACCAAAAATAAGCAATAACATCAGCAGTTTTCATTCCTACAGTGTGTTATCTTTCTTTTTACATTTACTTTTACATTTAACCCCTTCAATACCATGGCACGTTTTCATATTTATTCTGCTTACTATTTGCTGATTTCATACAGCTTCAGAAACTTATTAAAATAGTGAAGACTCTGGCCATTAATCTTCTGACCTCCATAGACCTTTCCTAATGTCACACACACACTTAGACACACATCACCTGAGACAGAACACCTGCGTCCCAGTACTGAAGAGGTTAATACGTCCGTCTGGTCAAAGGAAACTAAAAGACCCCAAATGGCGTAGTGGATAAGGTGGTGAGCGTGGGATCGGGCAGACATCCACGCGTAGGTTCGAATTCCACCACGTACACCCTTAAACACTGTCGAATGGTTTAAAGTAACCTACATGTCACCATGATACCCAGGTTCTAGGTGGTGATATGGGCCCTAATATGAGTGCCACTATAAATAAAATTGCCTGCGCCAGTAATGGGTGGAAGCTTAACAGTGCTTTCCATATATACTCTTCAAGTATGCTTACAGGCGCTATAGGCCTTACCATTAAAAAAAAAAAATTAACAAAAGATAAAGCCAAAAGAGAGTAATTGAAAAAAAAGAAGAAAAATGTGAGTATCTTGGATCTTTCCTAATATTTGCACAACAACAACAACAAAAACTAAAGCCAAGAGAATATGTGTAAAAAAAAAAATAAATAAAAGATGAAAAAAAATCTGAATATCTTGGAATCTTCTTAACATTTGCCAAATTTTCCCTTGAGACTTATACGTTTATTCATGTCAACATTAACTTGTCAACGTATCTAACTCTACTCTCTCTGATCTACTTTTACTTATTTACACGTCTGTCGTTTAAATTGTCCGACCTCTTACACTTATTCGTTCATGTTTTCTCCTTCCGTACCTACTTTTCCTTTCTACTTTACCCTTTGCCTTTATTTACACCTCTCAGCACTAATTCCTCCACCTACTTCGCATTTCCTCACCTTTACCTGAACACTTTAATCATTCACAGCTTCATCTGTTATCTACGTACAGGTGTCTTCACTGACCTCAAGGTACCACACTGAGTTATATCTAAATAGTCCGTCTTAATTAGCTTAATCTATATTTATCACTGATCAACGTAATCTACCTTAATTTATGCTAATCCAATTAAACCTGATATTTACCTAAAACAGCTTTGAGACTGATACTTTTCTGTCCATCTACTACTGAAGGAGTTACTCAATATCTTCACTCTCTCACCCTTTTAGTTCCTACACTCTGAATTCGTTGTCACCTTCTGCTTTTCTTCCATCAGACACACACAAAAATAAAATAAAATACAATAAGTAAATGAAATGATGAAATGAATGAAGAAAGAAAAGAAAATAAGAAAAATTACACTAAAAGAACCTAACTCAACCCAAACCTAACCTAATCAAACCAACCGCAAAAAAAAAAGAGAAAAAAGAAAAAAAAAAACACTCATCTCTAACTTCCCTCCACCTCAAACACACACACACACACACACACACCTCTACCATCCACCCTCACAAAACCTCTCCACCTACCCCATCTATCTACCTGTATCGATCCAGCGTGACCTTATGCAGCACAAAGCCCCGTCAGGTGTAGCAATAAAGAGCTACCTGTTATATTACCTGATATATTCCCACGGTAATAACTGCTCTCCATATCGCGACTCCCACGAACTCCATGCCAGGTGATTAATTAATTGAACTTACCTGTAACCTATTTCACCTATCGGACCAACCAGGCGACACAGTGACTCTTGATTGATTACAGGTGAAAGAAGAAGAAGAGGAGGAGGAGGAGGAGGAGGAGGAGGAGGAGGAGGAGGAGGAGGAGGAGGAGAAGGAGAGGAAGAGAGCTAAAGGGACAGAAAGGAGAGAGGGAGAATGGGAATGACTAGTTATACCTGCCACACCTTCAGAGAGAGAGAGAGAGAGAGAGAGAGAGAGAGAGAGAGAGAGAGAGAGATTGAACATATTTCTCTAACAATAGCAAACGGAAAAGTGAAAAAAAAGCAAGAAAAAAAAGATATAA
>NC_059267.1:2131780-2139280 GCF_017591435.1 Portunus trituberculatus
TCTCATATTTCACCTTAATTAATCTTCCTTTTACCTGTACGAATGTTAATTGTACATCTACCTTTGTATTTACCTATTTCATTTTCCCTATTTTCTGGATTATTCATTTATTAGAAGAAATGACTAGAAATTTAGATTCAGTTTGGCTTCATTAATCTTTTTTTTTTTACCTTAATCTACTTCCATCACTAATTAATAAAGGCTTCAACTGCGAATCTACCTATATACCCATCTATTTTTGTCGCCCTAATTCTTTACTAGTTCACACAGGTATATATGGCAAATCTAGTTATGAATTTACCTGGTTTCGCTAGACACGGATAAAATCTCAGCCAAAACTCGGTACTAAAGCAGCTGTGAAATTAAGAGAATGAGGAAAATAGAGGATAAATAAAGGAAGAAGAGAGGAAAAGGAAGGAGGCGAAAGAAAAACGAGAAATATTGCAGAATATGTAAGAGCAAATATTATGCTGATGAAGACTACTGAGAAAGAAGAAATGGAATAAAAAAAAGAAGAGAAAAAAAATTAAGACGAAAAACAGGAACGACTAAATGAGAAAAAGGAGACTAAGAAAGAGGAGGAAAGGACACGAGAAAGAGAGGGAAAGAAGAGAGGAAGGAGGAAGAGAGGGAGGAGAAAAGAGAAGGGAGGATATAGGAAGTAATATGACATGAAAAAGGGGAAAAAAAAAAGAGGAGAGCAGGAGAAGACAGAATAAGGAGAAAAAAGGAAGAGGAAGAAGAAAAATGAAAAAAATGGTATAAAGAAATAGAGAAGAAAAGAGAGGAGGAAGAGAGGGTAGTGGAGAGAGAAGAAGGAGAGTGAGAAAAGAAAAGAAAAGCAAGAGGAAGAAGGAAATGAGAAAAAAAAAACATGACATAAGGAAATCAAAGGGAAAAAAGAGATGAGGAAGGGAGAACGAAGGAGATTGGGAGGAAAAAAATAAAAAGAAAGAAAAACAACAAAAAATGACAAAGGAATCGAGGAAAAAAAATGAGGAAGAGAGAGTAGTGGAGAGCGAAGGAGAGAGGAAGAAAAAAGAAAAAAAAACAGGAAGAAAAATGACAATTATGACAAAGAAATCAAGAAAAAAAAGAGAAGAGAAAGGAAGAGTAGTGAAGAGCGAAAAAAGAGAATGGGAGAAAAGAGAAAAAAAAAACAAGAAAAAGAAGGAAAATAAGAAGAAAACATTGTATAAAGAAACCTCGGAGAGAAAGAAGGGAGGAAGGGAGAGCGAAGGAGAAGGAGAGAGGGAGAAAGAAAAGAGGAAGAGAAATAACAAAAAAAAATTCAATATGACAAAAAAATCAAGAGGAAAAAGAGAAGAGGAAGGGAAAGCAAGGAAGAGCGAAGGAGATGAGTGAGAGAAAAAAGAAGAAAAACAAGAAGAACAAGGAAAATGAGAAAAAAGAAAAGAAATAAGAAAAAAAAATCAAAGTGAAAAAGAAAGGAAGAAGAAAAAGTGAGCAACAGAGAATGAGACGAGAAAAAAAAAGAGGAAGAGAAATAGAAGAAAAAAAATAATATGACGAAGAAATCAAGGGAAAAAGAGAGGAAGGGAGAGAGAGGCAGAGAGAGGGAGAGCGAGGGAGAGTGAGGGAGGTAGAGTGGCATAAAGCAGATTAGCTGAGGAGGCAGGGACGTGATGGCTCCCTGGTGACCGCCTTCACTTCACCCCTCTATCCTGCCTGGTGATATGTGATTACTCTGACGATAAGGCGAGACTGGCTTGTTTGCTTCGTTTGTCTGTTAGCGTTTCTCTTCACTTCTCTTCACTTCTCTTTCTCATATTTTTCATTCCCTTCCTTTGGTTTCACTTTTTTTTCTCTTCTCTTTCATTTTTCTTTTTCCTTTCATCTCATTTCTCTTCACTTCTCTTTCTCTTTTCTTTCGTTTCTCTTCTCTTCATTTCTCTTCACTTCTTTTTCTCTTTTCTTTTATTTCCTTGCTTTCGTTTCACTTCTCTTCAATTTTTTTCACTCTTTACAATTTCTTTCTCTTCTATTTCCTTCATTCATTTCTCTTCTCTTCATTTTTGTTCTGTTCCTACAATTTCTTTCTCTTCTTTTCTTTTCTTCCGTTTTCTTCCTTTGGTTTTGATTAATTTCACTTCTCTTCCTTCACTTACCTTAACCTTAACGATCTCTCTTTCCTTCTCTCTCCTTTCCTTTCTTTCTTTTCATTCAATTAATTTCACTTCTTCCTTTTCTCCTCTTCTTATCTCTTTATTTCTCTTCACCTCCATTCCCTTCCTTCTCTTCCTTTCACATTACTCATTTTCGTTATCCTTCCCATTTTTTCCCCACTTCTCTCTTTTTTCTACTTTTCTTCCTTTACTTTTTCTTTCATTTCTTTACCTTTTCCTTCCTTTTTCATTTCTCCCTTCTCTCTTCCTTTTCCTTCCCTTCCTTCCCTCATTTTTTTTTACTTTCCTTATCAAACAATATTTTCCTTACTTTCCTTATCTAACTTCTTTTCTTCCTATTCCTCCCTTCCTTTTATCTTCCCTTCCTTCTTCCTCATACGGAGAAGAGAGGAGGGAGAGGAGAACAGGGAGAATAAAGACAGGAAGAGTAAGTGAGGTTGAATGATTGAGAGGAAGAGAAGAGTAAGGAAGTAGAGGTAGATGGATGGGCGGTGTGAGAGTAGAGAGTAGTGAGAGAGAGTAGTGAGAGAGAGTAGGAGAGGAAAGAGAGAGAGAGTAACATGGACGTCAATGAGATAATTAATGTTCTAGTCTAAACAGATTATTATGATGGTCTCTCTCTCTCTCTCTCTCTCTCTCTCTCTCTCTCTCTCTCTCTCTAGCTGCCATCTATACAAGCAATACATTTAACTTTTCCCATAACAAAGAGAGAGAGAGAGAGAGAGAGAGAGAGAGAGAGAGAGAGAGAGAGAGAGACGCATCGTGAACTATTACATTGGTGAAATAAACGTCTCTCTCTCTCTCTCTCTCTCTACAAACTTTCCGCCCCAAACTTTCTCTCTCTGCATTTCTGTTGATTATCATATTGTTGAGCCTTCAAGTGCTGAATCTAACTTAAATAACACCCCTCGGCTGCCAGGCAAGAAAGGAAGGAAGGAAGGAAGGAAGGAAGGAAGGAAAGAGGGAAGGAAGGAAAGGAGAAGAAAGATTATTTAAAGATACATGATTTCAAGGAAGGAAGGAAGAAGGAAGGAAGGAAGGAAGGAAGAAAGGAAGGAAGGGAAGGAAGGCCCCTAGGAAGGAAGGAAGAAAGGAAAAGAGAGAGAGATTATTATTTACAGATACACGATTTCAAGGAAGGAAGGAAGGAAGGAAGGTAAGTAGGAAGGAAGGAATGAAGGATATATGGAAGGAAGAAAGGAAGAGGAGGAAGTGAATGTTATTTACAGACACACAATTTCACGAAAGGAAAGGAAGAAAGAAAATAAAGAAAAGACACAGGAGGTGAAAAAGGAAGGAAGGAAGGAAGGAAAGAAGGAAGGAAGGAAGGAAGAAAGCAAAGAAAGGAAAAAGACAATGAGAAACAAAGAGGGTAAAATAAGAAAGGAGGAGGGAAACAGTAAAAGGGCGAAGGAAGGAAGGGATGAAGAAGAGAAGGAGCAGGAGAAAAGAAGAAGGTAAAGAAAGAAAGAAAGGAATAGGATAAAAAGAGAAGAAATGCAAAGAAGGAAGGAAAAGATGGAAGGGCAGGAAACTTTTCAACGTTGAGACAGGAAGAGGAGGAGGAGGAGGAGGAGGAGGAGGAGGAGGAGGAGGAGGAGGAGGAGAGGAGGAGGAGGAGGAGGAGGAGGAAGAAGAGTTTACCAAAGATTTGAGGGGAAGATGGAAACTTGCAAGACATTTGGTAAACATCACCTGAGGAAGAGATGAGGTAAAGATCCCTCTCTCTCTCTCTCTCTCTCTCTCTCTCTCTCTCTCTCTCTCTCTCATACATGACCACCTCCATTCTTTCCCCTCCAGAAGGCAAGATAAGAATTCAAAAAAGAAAAAAAAAAGAAAAAAGTTAAGCAGTTTCGAATGATTTGTAGCAGGAGGAGGAGGAGGAGGAGGAGGAGGAGGAGGAGGAGGAGGAGGAGGAGGAGGAGGAGGAGGAGGAGGAGGTTTCCCTTATGGCAGGAGAGCAAGGGTAGGAAGACAAGTCGTCGCTATGGTAACTAGTTATGTTTATCTTTCCACCAAGAACTCTCTCTCTCTCTCTCTCTCTCTCTCTCTCTCTCTCTCTCTCTCTCTCTCTCTCTCTCTCTCTCTCTCTCTCTCTCCTACTCTCTCCTCTTCCTCTTCCTCTTTCTCACCCTGCCTCACTGTCTCAATTTTCGTCACTCCTCATCACCCTAATCTCACCCTAACTTAGTCTGTCACTCTCATTCAGGTTTACTCACCCTTCCCAACCCTACATTACTCTAAGTTTCTAATCTAACCCTGCCTCACCCTGTCTTTCTCAGTATCACCCTGCCACACCCCTTTTCCTGCTGTAACTCCCTTTTATTCTATGCTACACCCTACCATTTATGTTTTACCTTATATTTCACCCTATCAATTCCGTTTCACCCTAACTTTTACCCTACCAACTTCATTTCACCCTACTTTTCACCTTACCAATTCCATTTCACCCTAATTTTCATCCTACCAATTCCGTTTCACCCTATTATTTTACACTGCACCATTTCACCGTATTTTTCACCTTACTAATTCAATTTCACCCTATTTTTCACCTTGCTAATTCCATTTCACCCTAATTTTCACCCTACCAATCCCATTTCACCGTATCAATCCCGTTTTCACCCTAAATTTCACTCTACTTATTCAGCTTCACCCTAATTTTCACCCAACAAGAAACACTCACCCTATATTTCACACTTCCCTCGTCTCCCCTCACCTGTCTATCAATTCCTTAACTTTACCATCAACCTTTCCCCTCTTCCGCCATCCCTCACCCTGCCAAGCCCTGCCGTGACTCCCATTAAGGCCAGGTGCTTCAGGAAGGGTTTATGGCCAGGTAAGGTAGGGGGGAGAGGGATAGAAGGGGCAGGGGGGTGAGCACAGGTGATCGATGGCCTCAGGTAAATATTTAGTTATTAGTTTATTATTATTTATTTGTGTTTTTTTTTTTTATTTTAAGGATTGATTGATTATTTTGTTGTCTTTCGTTCGTTTTCTTTTTTATTTCGTTTATTTTTTATTATTTGTCTATTTTCTCTGTTTTGTCTCTCCCTTCTTGCTGTTTTCTTATTGTTTTTTTCCTCTCTTTCTCTCTCTTTCATTTGTCTTGTTTTTGTCATAATTCTCTCTCTCTCTCTCTCTCTCTCTCTCTCTCTCTCTCTCTCTCTCTCTCTCTCTCTCTCTCTCTCCCCTCTTGTTAGCAAACCTCTTTCCATTTCTCTATTAAGTCCTTTCTCTTTTTTTCTCCTCTTCCCTCCTCTTTCTTCTCTTTCATCTTCCATATCCATTAGTCTCTCTTATCTTTCCTTAATTCCTTCTCCTTTCGTCCTTCTCCTCCTCTTTCACTTACTCTTTCGTGTTAAAAAGGTTGTTTCTATTTTTCTTTGACCTCGTTCTCTTGTTCTTCTCCTGTTTTCTTCTTCCTCCTTCTACTTTCATTAACCTACATACTTCTTCCTTCTTTCTCTCTCTCTCTCTCTCTCTCTCTCTCTCTCTCTCTCTCTCTCTCTCTCTCTCTCTCTCTTTCTTCCCCTCCTTTTCTCACACAATTAACATACTTTCTCTCCTTCCCTCCTTCGCTTCTTTCTTTCTTCTCTATTTCTCTTTTCTCGTTTCTTTTCTCTTTTTTTTCTTCTCTCTTGCTTCCTCGTGTATTCAATCTTCTCAAACTTTACTGCTTTTTTCCTCTTCCTCTTCTCCATTTTTCTTTTTTTTTCTCTCCCTCTCTTTCTTTCTTTTTCATATTCTCTTTCATCATATCCACTTACTGTAATACAATTTAACAATCTTTCTTCTCTCTCTCTCTCTCTCTCTCTCTCTCTCTCTCTCTCTCTCTCTCTCTCTCTCTCTCTCGCTCATCTAATCCTCTCTCCCTCTTCCTCTTTCTCTCTCTCCTCCGTCTCTCCTCTCTCTCTCTCATCCACAGTACTCTCTCTCTCTCTCTCTCTCTCTCTCTCTCTCTCTCTCTCTCTCTCTCTCTCTCTCTCTACTCTATGCGCGTGGCTCGTTTCCTAAGGGCGCCTCTGCAGGAGATCACGTGACGAACTCTCCATCTTGATCCAGGATTTTTACTGATCGTCAAAGCAGTGGCAGGGAAGTGAGAGGTAGAGTGAGAGAGAGGAGAGAGAGAGAGAGAGAGAGAGAGAGAGAGAGAGAGAGAGAGAGAGAGAGAGAGAGAGAGAGAGAGAGAGAGAGAGAAGGAGGGTTTGGGATGGTGAAGGGGTATAGGAGGAGGAGGAAGAGGAGGAGGAGGAGGAGAAGGAGGAGGAGGAGGAGGAGGAGGAGGAAAAGAGAGAAGGAAAATGAGAAGAATGGAGTGTAAAGGAGGAAAACGAGACATGAAGTGAAGAGATAAGAGAAAGAAGAAGAGAAGAAGAGAAAGAAAAGAAAAGAAAAGGAAAAAGCTGTAAGAGGAGAGAATATATTAAAAATTTTACGATCACGATAACCTCTCTCTCTCTCTCTCTCTCTCTCTCTCTCTCTCTCTCTCTCTCTCTCTCTCTCTCTCTCTCTCTCTCTCTCTCCAAGGCTTTAATATTTTTGCAGCAGTGTTAAATGCAATACAAATGTGACAGCTACAATATTCTTGAAGGGTACAAAGTGATAAACACACGAAGCCATTCCACATTTTTCCCTCTTCCACTTTCGCTAAGCCACACCCTTATCTTATTTCCCTCCCTTCCTATCTTCATTTTCTCTACCTCGTTTTATTTCTTCCCTTTCTCCTTCCCCATAAAATTTCCTGTACTCTTTTAAACTCAATCTCATCTTTTATCTTTTTTTTCATCTATGTTTACCTAACCAAACGTAACCTAACTTAACTCAGCTTTATATTTAATCTAACTTTAGCCATCCCTTACCTAACTTAACTTAACCTAACCTAACTTAACATAATCTAATTTAACTGTACGTAATCTAACCTACTTTAAGCTGATCTATCCTTTGATGAACCTCACTTTACCTAATGTATTTTACACTAACCTATCTTCAACTAACTTTTCTTAACCTAACCTAACCTATTTCAAACTAAGCTATCCTGAACTAACCTCACTTTATCTAACCTAACCTAATTTCACGTAACCTTCCCTAACCTAATTATATTCAACTCACCCTTATCTGACCTGACCTGATCTGACCTCACCTTACTTTACCCTCCCTTTCATTTCCCTCCACCCATTAGCTCATATTCACTCCATTCCAAACAAAAAGGCAGGTCACGTATAGCAAGTGATTATATGCAGGAGTGTTGGCTCAATCCTGCCTCGTCTCACAGTGTCAGTCTGGCCGCTCATAATGCGCGCGGCTATCAAATATACATAAAAAAGGAGAGCGTTTGTTATCAATAGTTTAAGCG
>NC_059267.1:2154280-2164280 GCF_017591435.1 Portunus trituberculatus
TTAAGTGTTTGGGTGAAATAAAAGTCTCCTCTTCTCTTCAGGTGGCCAGGTCAGCAGGTAGGCAGTTCAGCAAGTGGGAAGGTCAGCAGGTGAGCAGGTCAGCACGTGGGAAGATCAGCAGGTCGGAAGTCAGCAGATGGGGATGTCAGCAAGTAGGCTGGTCAGCAGGTAGGAAGTTGGGCAAGGAGGTAGGTCAAAAGATAGGTAGGTCAGTAGATCAGCAGGGAGGCAAGTCGGCAAGTCAGCAGGTCAGCAGGTCGTGTCTATGCTGATTCAACAAGTCTTTAATGGGAACAGAGCCCAAATAATCCTTCTTCATTGGGTAATCTGAGGCCACTTGAGATCCCTCCCACGCCCTCACACCACTTCTCAATTTCTCCCACGCCCTCACACCACTTCTCAATTTCTCCCACGCCCTCACACCACTCGTCAATCTCCACGCCCTCACACTACTCGTCAATCTCTGTTCTATATTACTGATCTGGCTCTCGATGCATTAGGCCTTTGTTATTGAGATTTCTTGCCTCTATTTTCTTTATTCTATTCTATTTTTTCTCATTTTCTCTTTTTCTCTCGATGTATTAGGCCTTTGTTATTGAGATTTGTTGTCTATATTTTCTTTATTTTATTGTTTTTTTCTCTTTTTTCTGGCTTTCTCTCTTTTTTTTAGGGGTTGGATCGAGTTTAAGTTTTATTTTTTCATATTGATTGATTCTTTTTTTTATTTTGGGTTTGTTTGTCTATTTCAGTTTTAGTAGATTTTTTTTATTTTATGAGGAGTTAAAAGTCTCTCTCTCTCTCTCTCTCTCTCTCTCTCTCTCTCTCTCTCTCTCTCTCTCTCTCTCTGGCGGTTCAGAGGGGAGGGGTTGTTAACATTTACTTCTTCAATATTTGTTTTTCTTTCTATTCCTTTTTCCTTTATTTATTTCATGCTTGTTTTTTTCCTAGTTAGATTTTATTCAACATTATCTATTGTGATGGTTTTATCTAGGCCTTTTCCTATTAATCCCTTCAGTACCAGGACGCGCTTCCATATTCATTGTGGTTACTATTTGGCGATTTTTATGCAGCTTCAGAAACTCATGTGGGGGATTAAAATAGTTAAGACTCTGACCATTAAACCTTTCGACCTCATAGACACTTCTTAATGCAAGTAAAATATTCTAATCCCACCCAAAGTCAATGTAAAATGTGTCTCAGTACTGAAGTGGTTAAGGTTCATTTTAGGTTTTCTAGTTGACTAATTTCTTTTTAAAATGGTTTTCCTGTTAAACTCAGCGATTTATTTATCTATTTATTCATTTTGCTTTTTATCACAATTTATTTCATTAAGATTTTATTAGATACACTTTTTTTCTCTGAAGACTTTGGTGTTGGCATTTATTCATCTTCTTATCTTTTATTCTACTCTGGTTTCATTGCTGGCATTTTCCGGAGCTTCCCGGACTCAAATTTCAGTGTTAGTTATTAGTTAAGGAAGGTAATTATTTCATTAGAGGTCAATCATTAATACCTGCTGTGGGTCTGTACCGTGTTAACATTTGCCTATTCAATATTACAAGAGGGAGAGGAAGAGAAGATCACATGTCTCACCTCTAATAGTAAATTCTAACATTTTTTTCTTTCTTTGCATGATTGATACGCAGTGTTTTATTCACTCCTTCACTCCTGTGGTTATTCTTTACTAAATCCTTTCAGTATCATTTCCATATTCATTCTGGTTTCTATTTGGTGATTTTATACAGCTTGAGAAACTTAGATGGGGGGATTGAAATAGTGAAGACTGTGGCCATTAATCTTCTGACCTCCACAGACCCTTCCTAATGTATATAAAATCGTCTAATCATATCCAAAACTTAAGGTAAAATTGCATCCCAGTACTGAAGGGGTTAATTTGCAGGACAGTGTCAGATATTCCTTCCCTTAACACACAAACGAACGGGTCTTCAATTACAAGAATGTCCAAATTTTCTTCCTTTATAATTTCTGAAACAATAATGAAAAAAAAACAAACTCGAATAAACTACTGTCTATGTTTTTCTTCTCCATAAACTCTGATACATTTATTTACTGGAGGGATTAAAAGGAGAAAATCTGGCGTGTTTCTGAAATGGATGAATAAAAGAATAAGCTCAAGTTTCCTTTTATCCTATAAGTTCGATGCGATACACGAGTTTGTCTTGCAGGGAGTGAAGGATTATCTTGCGTGCCTGTAAAGTCTTCCAATAGAGGATCGAGTTCGTAATGTTTCGCCCGAACTGATCTGCGACACTTTAAAACTCCGGCGATGACCTCCTAACTTCCCTCGTAAACCTTTCTCGCGTTGTATTTACGAACTGCTACCCGAGCCAACTTTTAAAGAATGAGGAACGATAAAAGATAAAAGGAAGGGGAAAAAAGACCATCATGGACCCAAAAAGCAACATTACTGAACATTTTAACATTCAAGAAAGCGATATCAGAAACACCATGAGGCATACAATGAGAAGAAAAAGAGAAAAATACACTAAAGAACGATCAAATATAAAGAAACACGAAAACTATACATCAAAAACAAGAAAAAAATATTACTGAACAATTTTACATTCAAGAAAGCAATGTCAGAAAAACCAGGAAGCATAAAATGAGAAATAAAGAGGAAAAATATATTACCGAGCCAAGTTTTGAAGAAGGAGCGATTAAAAGTAGAAAGAGAAGAACACTATCCATTATTGAACAGAAACCGACATTACAGAATATTTTTACACCCAAGAGAGCAATGTCAGAAAAATCACGAAGCATAAAATGAGAAGAAAAAAGAGAAAAATACATTACAGAACGATTAAAGATAAAGAAACGAGAAAACTTTGCATTATCGAACAAAAAACAACATTTAAGAAAATATTTGCACTCAAGAAAGCAAAAGAAAAAATAAAGAGAAAAAAATATTACAGAGCCAAGTTTTGAAGAATAAGAAGCGATTAAAAGTAGGAAAAGAAGAAAAACTATCCATTATTGAACTAAAACCAACATTACAGAACATTTTCACACTCAATCATGTCTGAAAAAAAACACGAAGCATAAAATGAGAAAAAATAATAAATAACAGAGCCAAGTTTTAAAGTAGAGAAAGGAAAAAAGCGATCATTACTGAACAAAAACCAACATTAGAGAACAATTTTACAAGCAAGAAAACCATGTCAAAAAAATCAGGAAGCATAAAATGAGAAAAAAAGAGGAAAAAAATATATTACAGAGCCAAGTTTTGAAGAATAAGGAGCCATGATAAGTAGAGAGAAGAAAACTATCCATTATTGAACACAAACCGACATCACAGAGCATTTTGACACTAAAGAAAGATACATTTGAAAAAAAAAATCACAAACTTTGAAATAAAAAAAAAAATAAAGAAAGTTACATTAGAGCAATAAAAGACAAAGGACTGAAAAAAAACTACCCATTATTAAACAAAAACCGACATTGTAGAACATTTTTACACTCAAGAAAGCCGCGCCTGAAAAAAAAACAAGCATAAAATGAAAAAAAGAAAAACACATTACAGAGCCAAGTTTTAAAGAATAAGGAGAAAAAGTATAGAAGGAAAAGAAAACCAATAATACAGAAAATTTTACACTCGAGAAAGTCAAGTTTTAAGACCGCCAACCATAATGCCAAAAACAAAAAAAGAAAAACGATATTAGTGAAAATTTTACTCCACGGGCTAACTTTTAAAGAATAGGAAGCGATGACAGAGCAAGAGCGAGAGCGAGAGAGAGAGAGAGAGAGAGAGAGAGAGAGAGAGAGAGAGAGAGAGAGAGAGAATGGAATAAAGAATGAAGAGGTGAACGAAGGGTTGGTCAGACAAGAGGAGGGAGAAAAGTGGAATAAAAGAATGAATGTGGAAGAGGAAAAGGGAAAACCACCAGAACGTGAAAATTATGGAGATGGAAAGAGGAGGAAGAGGAAGAAGTAAAAAAGAGATCGAGGACGAATGAAAAAAAAGAACAAGAAGAAAAACAAACATACAAAACGAAACATGAAAACAAAGAAATGAATGAGGAAAGAGAGGAGAGAGAGAGAGAGAGAAGAGGAAGATCAGGAGAGAAAAAGGACGAAAAGGAAGAGAAGAAGGAGATTAAAGGAAGGAAGGAAGTGAACGAGAGAAAAAAATGGAGAGAAAAAGGAGAAAGAAAACGAAAATCACAAGAAACGAAGAAAATAAGAAAACAAAAGAAAAAAGAGTAAAAGCGAATGAAGAAGAGATGAAAAGAAATGAAAGAGAGGAAACAGAAGAAACCGGAGGAAAAATGCAAGAAGAGAAGAAAATAGGAAAAATAAACAATAAAAACGTGAAAAAAAAGAAAATATAGGAAAATTAAGAAGGAAAACTGGAAAAAACAAACGTGGGTGAAGATAATTGTCCACCGGGTCTGTAGCCACCCCAGGGGAACATAAACCCCCGTTCGCTGCCCAGTGGAGACTCGTTCAAAGGATCATTCAAAAGGCCAATCCAGGTTCTCACTCCAGTACCTCCTCGTGTCGTTTTTTTTTTTTTTTTTTAGGAGCGCGAGTCGTCTAGTGGTCGTCTCGTGTCCCAAGCTGAGGGTCGTTTGGCCGGATAGTTCTCTTCTTAACGACCTCCTCTTTCGCCAAAACCAACCGCTCTGGAGTAAGTCGTTATATGCGGGCTGGTAGGAGGACGAGCTCTTAGGAGGGTCGTTCCAGGGTCGTGGTGGTCGTGTGGTGGTCGTGTGGTGGTCGTACCTCACCGGACACCGTGGAGGGAGTGTGTTTAGAGGCATGTCAAGTAATAGAGTGGTCGTGAGAAGTAGTAGAAGCACATTTTTTTAAGGAGGCATAAAGGAGAGAAAGAGAAGACGAGTGAAGATGTAAGAGTGAGAGAGTGAGAGAGAGAGAGAGAGAGAGAGAGAGAGTAAGAAGCAGTGTGATGATGGTGGTGGTGATGGGAGCAGGAATAAGACATGATAGGAGTAATATGAGAGATGGAGGGAAATGTTTTTTACTGCCAATGAAGAAAAGGTGAGTAAAGAGAGAGGAATAGGAGAGAATATGATGATGATGGTGATGATAAAGATAAGAGATGATAAGAAGAAAATGAGGAATAGAAGGAAATATTCTTTACTGACAATGAAGGAGAGAAAACGGTGAATAAAGGAGAGAATAGGAAAGAATGCAATAATGATGATAACGTTGGTAAGAATAAGAGACGATAAGATGAATAGAAAAAGAGAAAGGAAGAAAAGATGAGAGAAGAGTGAGAGAATTTGAAAATATGATGATAATAATGTAATAATGGTAATCGTAAAAAGGAAGGGAAGCAAGATGAATAATAAAAGGAAAGAAGGAAGAAGTGGTGGATAAAGAAGTGAGGAGATAAAGAATATGATGATAAAAAGTAATAATAAAAAAGGAGGGAAATAGGATGAATATAAAAGAAGGAATGTTTTTCTTATGAGGTATAAAGAAAGTGAGATGCGAGATAAGATATTACGAGGGAGTGTAAAGACTAACTAGGAAGAAATGAAGATGAAGGAATAAGGATGAGTGAAGGAGAGGAAGAGAAAGTAAGAACAAATAAAGATAAGAAACAAAAACGAAAAAAATAAGCGATATTTTGTATAATGAGAAAGGGAAGAACAAGAAAAAAAAAAACCCAGGAAATAATAAAGGAGGACGAAAACGAGAGGGAAGAAAAAAATAAGGAAGTGAGGAGGAAGAAAAGGAGAAGGAAGTTAAGGAAAAGACGATGACAAAAAAGTAAAAAAAAAAAGGAAAGAAAAAGGTGATGAAGGAAGGTCCGAAGAAGAGAAAGAGGAGGAGGAGGAGGAGGAGGAGGAAAAGGAGAAAAGTGAAAAGGAAGAAAAGGAAAAGCAAAAGTCACAAATGATAATAATAAAACACAATAATAAGGCAACAAGACAATAAAGATAGAATACAAACAAAGAAAAAAAAACAAGAAAGAACATGAAGCAGTAAAAGAAGGAATAGGAAAACAGAATAAAACGAAAAAATAAGATAAAAAATTAAAATAAGCCAAAAATTATTGCAAAAAAATAAAGGAGAAGATTTAGAGATGCAGAGGTGAAGGTAAGAGTGAAGAGGGAGAAGAGGGAGGAGGGGAGAGGGAGAAGGTGACATACGGAAGACAGAAAATACAAGCGTCTCTCTCTCTCTCTCTCTCTCTGTGTGTGTGTGTGTGTGTGTGTGTGTGTGTGTGTGTGTGTGTGTGTGTGTGTGTGTGTGTGTTGCCCTACCCATCCCTTCCCATCTGACCCTCACCCTTCTTTCCTCTCCCCTTCCCTCCTCTGCCCTTCACTTCACGATCTCGCATAGTGATTGATGGAAACAGGGAAAAAAGAGGGGAAAAGTAATACCGGAAAGGGGAAAAAAGTGTCGGAGGGGAAAAAACGAAACTGCCAAACAAACTTGACACATTGACTGCTCGACACGGAAAGAGAGAGAGAGAGAGAGAGAGAGAGAGAGAGAGAGAGAGAGAGAGAGAGAGAGAGAGAGAGAGAGAGAGAGAGAGAGAGAGAGAGAGAGAGAGAGAGAGAGAGAGAAGAAAAAAGGGGGAAAAGGGGAGAAAAAAGGGGAAAAATCAAGAAAAGAGGGGAAAAAAGTTGAATAAATGCGTAACTGAAATAAAATAAATAAAAAAAGTTTAAAAATGATAGAAAAAAAAAAAAATGAGAAAAAGTTGAATAAATAATACACTAAAATAAATAAAAAGTATACATAGAGAGAGAGAGAGAGAGAGAGAGAGAGAGAGAGAGAGAGAGAGAGAGAGCGTAATGGTAACAAAGTGAGTACAACGGGAGTGAGTGAGAGGTGAGAGGTGAGAGGTGGAGAGGGGTGGGGCCAGGCGGGGCGAGGCGGGGCGCGGCGGGGCGGGGTGAGGGCGGGGCAGGGTGAGTGGGGCGGGGCACGGCAGGTGAGCTGTTCTATTGATCCAGGTGTGACGTAGCCCGCCCACCTCTCACCCTACGAGAAGGAGGAGGAGGAGGAGGAGGAGGAGGAGGAGGAGGAGGAGGAGGAGGGGCGATGACGATGACAAGAACAACAAAGACGATAACTATGAGAGATAAAGAAAAAAATGGAAGAGAAAACAGGAAGGAGGAAAGTCTGAAGAGGAGGAAGAAAAAGAGAAGGAGGAAATGTAATAAGGAAGTGAGGAGGAAGGAAAGGAGGAGGAAGTTAAGGAAAAGATGATAACAAAAAGTAAGAAAAGGAAGAAAAAGAGGATGAAGGAAGGTCTGAGGAGGAGGAGGAGGAGGAGGAGGAAGAGGAGGAAGAAGAAGAGTGAGAAGACAAGGATGATAATGACAAGAATAAGAAGAAAGGAGTAAGAAAAAGGATGAATAGAAATTAGGAAGTGGAAGATAGAAAGAAAGAGAGGAAGAGAGGAAGAGAGAAGAGGAGAATGACAGCGAAAGGATGTAATAGGAAAAAAAGAAGAGGAAGAAAAAGAAGACAAGAGGAAGAGGAGAAGGCACAAGAACATATAAACCATTAGATAAAGGAAGGGAAAGAAATAAGTAAAAAAGAGAAATTATTATTACTATTATTGTCATTATTATTATTATTATTACTATTATTATTATTACTATTATTATTATTATCATTATTATTATTATCATCATCATCATCATAGAAACATTTATTAATAGGACATATTTCCCGTCAATATTAATTAGTCCTCTCTCTCTCTCTCTCTCTCTCTCTCTCTCTCTCTCTCTCTCTCTCTCTCTCTCTCTCTCTCTCTCTCTCTCTCTCTCTCTCAAATCAGCTTCCTTGTTCCATCTCATCAATATCTATCCCGCAGCTCTCAATATATCCTGACAGCCCGCGACACTTAATTAAAACAGTAGTGGTAGTAGTACTAGTAGTAGTAGCAGTAGTAGTAGTAGTAGGTAGTAGTAGTAGTAGTAGTAGTAGTAGTAGTAGTAGTAGTAGTAGTAGTAGTAGTAGTAGTAGTAGTAACAACAACAAAAATATTCTTGACAATATTTCTACCCCTACTACACCACCACCACCACCACCACTACTACTACTACTACTACTACTACTACTACTACTACTACTACTACTACTACTACTACTACTACTACTACTACTAATAATAATAATAATAATAATAATAATAATAATAATAATAATAATAATAATAATAATAATAATAATAATAATAATAATAATAATAATAAAGTTCCTCCAGTCGTACATTGCAGAGAAATAAAATAAATGCAAACAAAAAGAAGCCATTAACACCAACATAACATTAATTAACACAATCACAAACACTAAAAGATTAAAATATGTTAAAAAAATGAAGAAAAAAAGAAGAAAAACAATGAAAAAAAATAAAGACCGAGAGAGAGAGAGAGAGAGAGAGAGAGAGAGAGAGAGAGAGAGAGAGAGAGAGAGAGAGAGATTCACTATACACATCTTTTCCTCTCAACAAGTTCGCCACACACACAACCACAACCTAAATAAACAGACTCCATTTATTTCAGCCGAAGGTAGAAAAAGAGAGAAAGACAGAAAGGGGACAGGTAACATTACTCTCTCTCTCTCTCTCTCTCTCTCTCTCTCTCTCTCTCTCTCTAACGCAGAATAAACAAGAACAGATGGCAAGTGAGAGAAGGGAGATAGAAGGAAGAGCAACACACATACCCATATTAACGTCAAGCCAAATATGTTATTCCTGCAACACACCTGCAACACAACACTGCCTCACCACTATACTGAACCGCTATAATGCAATACAACACGGCCTGCTACTCCTCTCCTCCACCTCTCCAGTCCACAAGGCCATATCCATCGTTTCCACCAGCCTGTCACTCATCACTGTACGATTCCACTACAGTTGTATCAATATCCGTGCCTCCCTGTGGATTTCAGAACACCGCCACAGACATTTCACTGTTGTAAATTGGGTTCCTCTGTGTTCGGGTATTAGAATCGCTTGTCACTTTTTTTTTCTCTCTTTTTGGCGTGTTTTGATTCTGCTTGAGGTTGAATGAAGGGTTATTGAAGTGGAATTCCTAATTTTTCACAGACTTCACCTCTTTAATGGTCTATTTCATTTGGTGTATTGTTATCGCTTGCTACTTTTTTTTTCTCTCTTTTTTTTCGCGTGTTTTGATTCTACGTAAGGTTGAGTGAAGGTTATTTAAGTATTTTTAAGGGTGTTCAAAATGGAACTGCTCATTTTTCACAGTGATTTCATCCCTTTAATTCTCTATTTTAATTTGGGGTATTATTATCGCTTGCTATTTTTTTCTTTTTTGTTGCATTTTTTATTTGTTTTGATTCTACTCTACTCAAGTCTTTTTATGGGGTGTTCAAAACAGGATCAGTCATTTTTCACAGTGACTTAATCCCTTCAGTACTGGGACACATTTTTACCTTGAGTTTTGTGTACGATTAGACCATTTTATTAACATTAGGAAGGGTCTATGGAGGTGAGAAGATTAATGGTCACAGTCTTCACTATTCTAATCCCCCACATGAGTTTCTGAAGCTGTATAAAATCACCATATAGTAAGCAAAATGGATATGGAAACGCGTCATAGTACTGAAGGGATTCAAATACATTCCCTATCACTTTTAATCCTTTTTGTTTCTGATTCTACTAGAGATTGAGTGAAGTGTTCTCTTAGTATTTTCTCGGGTTTAAAACTAGACCATTCACAATTTCCAGTACTTAATTGTGTTAAAGTGCGTTTGAAGTATTTTGTTTGGATTCTGCTTTGAGGTGAGTGAAGAGATTCTAAGTCTTTCTCTAGGGTTTAAAGTGTCTGTAGCTAAAGTGGCAAGTATTTGTGTAGATTAAGCCCTTAAATATCATGATGCGTTCCCATATTCACTTTCCTTACAATTTAGTCATTTCATACAGCTTTACAGACTTACGTGGGGGATTAAAATAGTAAAGACTTTGGCCATTAATCTTCTGACTCCATAGACCCTTCCTAATGTCAATAAAATGGCCTAATCGTAC
>NC_059267.1:2169280-2174280 GCF_017591435.1 Portunus trituberculatus
GAGAGAGAGAGAGAGAGAGATAACCCCCTTTCAAAACACAAACAAAAGAGAATCAACTTAAAAAGAACTAGAATTTTTTACAAAGTTACTGAAAAAGAGAAGGAGAAGAATTAAAGGATGAAAAACTCAAAACTGCTTATATAGAAAAAGAAAACGGGAAATATTTGAGACATGGCTAAAAGAAAATGGAGAACAATAAAGACATGGATGAAAATAAATAAAGGAAAATGGAAAATAAGACATGGATAAAAAGAAATAAAAGAGAATGGAGGATAATAAAGAAAGGGATAAAGAAATGAAAGAAAATGAAGGATAAAAAAAAGATACGGATGAAAAGAAATAAAGAAAATGGAAAAAGAAATAAAAAGAAATAAAAGAAACACAACAACATGAAAAATGAAAAATAAAAACAGGAAAAAATAAAAATAATAAATAAATAAATAAATAAAAAAAAAAAAATCAAATTGAACATAACATTGACACCTTTCAAAACAAATACATAAATAAATAAATAAATAAATAAATAAATGAACAACAAAAAAAAAAACGAAAAAAAATATAAAATGCACCAAATCTCGTTTATTGTATTCAGTATCAACAACATCATCAGCAGCGGCCTAAGTATATCACACAAAGAAGCTTATCTCTCTCTCTCTCTCTCTCTCTCTCTCTCTCTCTCTCTCTCTCTCTCTCTCTCTCTCTCTCTCTCTCTCTCTCTATTTTCGTTCCCTTCATTACCTTTCCTTGTTTTTTTATCTTTCCTATTTTCTTCTTGCGTTGCACTGTTTTTCTCCTCCTCCTCCTCCTCCTCCTCCTCCTCCTCCTCCTCCTCCTTTTCCCTATTTTTTTTCTATTTATTCTCTTCCTTCTTATCTCATCTTAACATTAGTGTCAAGCAAGAACGTAAGACTTGGAGGCGGCGAACAAAGGACAGTCGCTTATAGAAGATCTGAATCGATTCCTGCATGATTCAAACCTCTTAAAGGGAATCAGGCTCGTGCAAGGAGGATTACGGAGTTGGTTCAGTGTTTTGTGTGTGTGTGTGTGTGTGTGTGTGTGTGTGTGTGTGTGTGTGTGTGTGTGTGTGTGTGTGTGTGTGTGTGTTGTGTGTGTGTGTGTGTGTCTCTCTCTCTCTCTCTCTCTCTCTCTCTCTCTCTCTCTCTCTCTCTCTCTCTCTCTCTCCAGTGGGTGATTTTTTTTCTTATTTCCTCTTTCATCTTCCTTTGTTTATCAATTTAATTCTTAATTCCGTTTTCTTTCATGTATCTTTATCTTTCTGCTAGATTTAAATTGTTAAGAAGCATTACTAATTTAACTCTCTCTCTCTCTCTCTCTCTCTCTCTCTCTCTCTCTCTCTCTCTCTCTCTCTCTCTATGAGTTACTCTACTAGAATTTAATCTAATTTTCCGTAGCAGATCATAATGACCCACTTCCTCTTCCTCCTCTCTTCCTTCCCTCTTTTCCTCCTCTTTACCTCCCTCCCTCTCTCTCTCTCCTTCCCTCCCTCTCTCCCTCCCTCCCTGTCTCCCTCGCCTCTCCTCCTTACATTTTCTTTCCCTCTTCTTTATTATTTCATTATATATTTCTTTTCTTTCTATTTATCATTTTCTTTCTTCTGTTTATTTCTTGTTTTTCTTTTCTTTTCTTTTTCTTTTAGTTTTCTTTGTTTTTTTTATTGTTCTTTCCCTTTTCCTATTCCTCCAGTTTTCCATTGCCTCTTTCTCTTCATTTATTGCATTCTCTCTTCCTTTCTCACCCTCTTATCCCCTTCTGTTTATTGCTTCCATCTCTCATTCCCTTTTCATTAACGGACTCTCTCTCTCTCTCTCTCTCTCTCTCTCTCTCTCTCTCTCTCTCTCTCTCTCTCTCTCTCTCTCTCTCAGTGAATCTATCCATCGTACAAGAACTCTGACTCTCTCTCTCTCTCTCTCTCTCTCTCTCTCTCTCTCTCTCTCTCTCTCTCTCTCTTGAACGGTTATCGAACTGTGGCGTCTACGATTCCCTTTAAAGCAGATCACACACACACACACACACACACACACACACACACACACACACACACACACACACACACACACAATAGGTTCGTATCCCAGGCAAGTTATTCACCGTTGGGTTTATGAAGACAAAGGAACACTGGGTTAAGTTAGGTTGGGTTGGGTTGGGTTAGGTTGGGTTAGGTTAAATTTCCTTTCATTTTTTCATTTATCTGTTATATTTATTTACTTTGTCATTTATCATTTTTCTCTTTTTCCTTCCATCTGTTTCTCTTCTTTATATTTCCCTCTTCCTTCCTCCCTTTTTTCTCCGTTTTCTTCCTCCTTCTCTTCCTCCATCAGTCAACCTTCTTTATTTTCCTTCTCTCTGTTTATCTATCTTTCTCTTTTCCTCCATTTCCTCCATGTCCTTCTTTGTTTCTCTTCCTTCTTTATATCCCTCTCTTCCTCCCTCCTTTTTCCTCCATTTCCTTCCTCCTTCTCTTCTTCCATCACTCACCCTTCCTTCTTCTCGTTCCCTCTATTTATCTCTCTCTCTCTCTTTCCTCCTTTTCCTCGGTTTCCTTCTTCTTTCTCTCCTCTATCTTCCTTCCTTCCTTCCTTCCTTTCCTTCCCTCTTTACTCCTCTTTATCTCGCCACCCCTGATCCCTCCCTCCTTTCCTCCATCCCCTCCTTCTTCCCTTACGCAAAAAAGGAAAAGATGGAGAGAAAATTACAACAACAGAGAACAAGATGAAGATAAAAAAGAAACTTACAATATCATAGAAATATGAAGAAAAATATGAATGCAGAACACTCTCTCTCTCTCTCTCTCTCTCTCTCTCTCTCTCTCTCTCTCTCTCTCTCTCTCTCTCTCTCTCTCTCTCTCTCAGGTCCGTGCTCCCTACCTGGCGAAGTCTCACGCTCACCTGTGGAAGAGAAATAAGGGCATAAGTCACAGGTAATCTCATGGGATTTTCTTTCTTATGAACAATGAGAGAATGACACTGTATTGACCCGGCTAAGAAGATTACCAGGCACGACTTTTGCCAACTGTCATTATGGGAGTGAGTGAGTGAGTGAGTGAGTGAGAGAGGGAGAGAGGGAGAGGGGAGAGGAGGGAGAGAAGGTAAGCAGTGAACAAGGCATGAAGGAAGATTAGGAAGGAAGGAAGGAAAGAAGGAAGGAAGAAAGGAAGGAAAAAGGTAAAGATGGATAAAAGGAGGGAAAAGAGAGAGAGAGAGGAGAAAGGAGACATGGAGAGAAAAAGACATGGAGGAAGATTGGGAAGAAAGGTAAAGATGGATGGAAGGAGGGGAGGAGAGAAGGAGAGAGAGGAGGTAGGGAGAGAATAAGACATGGAGGAAGGAAGGTAAAGATGTTATGTGAGAGAGAGAGAGAGAGAGAGAGAGAGAGAGAGAGAGAGAGAGAGAGAGAGAGAGAGAGAGAGAGAGAGAGAGAGAGAGAGAGAGAGAGAGAGAGAGAGAGAGAGAGAGAGAGAGAGTCAATGGAGGAGTTAAGGACTGGCTGACTGAATGCATTAGAAAGTGAGAGAGTGACTGAGTGAGTGAGTGAGTGAGTGAGTGAGTGAGTGAGTGAGTGAGTGAGTGAGTGAGAGAAAGAGTGAGAACATGAATAGAGTGCATGAAAAAGAAACAATAAAAATACGAAACAGCAAAACATAACAAAATTTACACAAACACACACACACACACACACACACACACACACACACACACACACACACACACACACACACACATCTATATAACCTAGAAAAAAAAAAAATAATTCGATCATTAACGAGGATGAGCAGTAATAAAATGCTATAATTAAATGGACCATCCCTGGAGTCATTTAACAGAGTGCATCCAAGTCATATTCATTTACCTGATTATAAAGGCGAATGGCTAGTGTTATTTCCTATCATTCCCACCCTTAATGGACACGTTGGATGAGTACAGGTAAACGCCATACAGGTGAAAACTATACAGGTGAATGAGGAAAAAAAAATCACTCTAATTTTGAGCAGTATTTTGTAAGTAAAGGTGAGTATTTATAATGAAACGTTTAATTACTCACTTGATAAATGTTTCAGCAAATGTTTTTGGTGTTGATAAAAGGACGTGTGTGTGTGTGTGTGTGTGTGTGTGTGTGTGTGTGTGTGTGTGTGTGTGTATTTTTTCTTCTTTTTTTTATATAATGTTGGTTTAATTCGCTCATTTGTGAAGTAAATATTGAATTAGTTCTGTGTATTGAAGCTTGAAAAGACGTGTTTATTCTATTTGTTGTTTCAGTCAGTTCATTACTTTGTCAGTCAGTCAGTCAGTCAGTCAGTCAGTCAGTCAGTCAGTCAGTCAGTCAGTCAGTCAGTCAGTTAGTTAGTTAGTCAGTTTATCATTTTTATTACTTAGTCAGTCAGTCAGTCACCTAAACAGTAATCTTGTACAGTCGTCTCTCTCTCTCTCTCTCTCTCTCTCTCTCTCTATAGTACATCAGCCAGTCGGTCAGTCATATCAGTTAGTCAGTTAATGAGTGAAGCAGTTTCTCAGTCAGTCAGTCAGTCAGTCAGTCAGTCAGTCAGCCAGTAAGCTTGTCAATCAGTAAGTCAATAGTGAAGTCTGACAAAAAAAAATGAATCAGTTAGTTAATCAGTTAGCAAGTTTGTCATTCAGTCAATCAGCCAGTCAACAAGTCAGTTAGTCAGTCAGTCAGTCAGTCAGTCAGTCAACCAATCAGTCAACCAGTCAATCAGCCCGTCAGTCAATCAGTCATCCAGTTAATCAATCAGTCACCCAGTCAGTCAACCGGTGAGTGAGTGTACTGATGCGCTCCTTGTGTTAGTGTTAGTCATCTGTTTGGTATTCAACCCTTTTCAAACCATTATGTAAAGAAGCTTCAGTTTGTTACATTATTTCATTCCTTTCTTATTTTCTTTCTCTCGTATTTCCTTTCCATTCTTATTCCTTCTTTCATTTTTTTTTCATTCTTTCTTCTCCTTTCTTTCTTTTTCATCTCCTCCC
>NC_059267.1:2181780-2201780 GCF_017591435.1 Portunus trituberculatus
TGTTTTTTTTTCCTTCAGTCTGTTTCTTTCTCTTTCCATTATTCGTTTCTTCTTTTGTCCTATTCTTTCATTTTTCCTCTTCATTTTCATTTTTTTTTTTTTATCTTTTCGTGATGTTGCGTTTTTCTCTCTCTATTTTTATTTATGTCTATCTCTTTTTTTCAGTAAATTATTCCTGTGTGTGTGTGTGTGTGTGTGTGTGTGTCATTAAATCCTGATCTCTCTCGCCATTTTCTTTCTGAATTATAAGTTAACATTCTTATTTCAACACTGCACACTCTCTCTCTCTCTCTCTCTCTCTCTCTCTCTCTCTCTCTCTCTCTGGAAAACAATCTTCTGCACAGATAGCTTTGTTTACACTAATATGGCGCCGCTTCCACAGTTTTCATGTTCTTTTTTCTATTTCCCCCTCGCCTGAATGGATCACGTCCGTACCATCTGCTTCTCTCCCCTAAGGTCCTCTCCCTCTCCCTCTCCCTCTCTCTCTCTCTCTCTCTCTCTCTCTCTTGGCTTCTGGTTCTTTTTCGTCGATTTTTTTTTTCTTTTTCTTTCATTCCCTCATCTCCTCCGTTTAATATTGTTCCCTAAATCCTCTCTCTCTCTCTCTCTCTCTCTCTCTCTCTCTCTCTCTCTCTCTCTCTCTCTCTCTCTCTCTCTCTCTCTCTTCTCTTAACATTCATCTCTCTCTCTCTCTCTCTCTCTCTCTCTCTCTCTCTCTCTCTCTCTCTCTCTCGTGATGGGAGAGGTGGTGGTGGTGGTGCGAGTGAGTGAGTGAGAGTGAAAATGAGTGAAAGTGAGCGAGAAGATGGTGAGACAACGGCTGGGAGCGTGATGTGAGAGAAGAAAGAGAGGAAGGCGTGCCAGCTCTCTCTCTCTCTCTCTCTCTCTCTCTCTCTCTCTCTCTCTCTCTCTCTCTCTCTCTCTCTCTCTCTCTCTCTCTCTCTCTCTCTCTCTCTCTCTCTGACACGCCCATCTTTATGGTTCTTATTTCCTCTCTCTCTCTCTCTCTCTCTCTCTCTCTCTCTCTCTCTCTCTCTCTCTCTCTCTCTCTCTCTCTCTCTCTCTCTCTCTCTCTCTCTCTCTCTCTGATAATGACGACGGCAGTAGTAGTAGTAGTAGTAGTAGTAGTAGTAGTGGTAGTGTAGTGGTGGTAGTAGTGGTGGTGGCATTGGCAGTAACAGTGGTAGTGGTGGTGGTGGTGGTGGTGGTGGTGGTGGTGGTGGTGGGTAGTGGCAGGCAGTGGCAGTAGTGGTGGTGGTGGCAGTGGTATGGTGGTGGCAGTGGCAGTGGTGGTGGTGGTGGTGGTGGTGGTGGTGGTGGTGGTGGTGGTGGTGGTAGTGGTGGTGGTGGTGGTAACAGCAGCAGCAGCAGCAGTAGTAGTAGTAGTAGTAGTAGTAGTAGTAGTAGTAGTAGTAGTAGTAGTAGCAGCATTAGTGGTAGAAATAAAAACAACAACAACAACAACAACAACAATAACAAACAGCTCACGATAAACCTTCAGCTTGTATTGAAATCAACTCAAATACTTCCTTCACCTGTGTACCTTTTACCTGCACACTTAATTCAATACCACCTTTAAAATTTCGCTTCCATTAAAAAAAAAGAATAAAAAATAAAGTGATAAAAAAAAGAAAGATGAAAAGAAAAAAAATGTGAAAAAATTATGCAAAAAAAAGAGATGAAAAACAAGAAAGTGATGAAAAAAGATGAAAAAATGTTGAAAAATTATGAGAAATTATGAAAAAAAGATGAAACCGACTAAATAAAGATGAAAAGATGATAAAAACATGAAAAAAAGATGAAAAAGACGAAAAAAGGTGAAAAAATGAAAAAAAGACGAAAAAAAGGTGAAAATGATGAAAAAAATGAAAAAAAGATGAAAATGAAGAAAAATTATAAAAAATGATGAAAATTAATAAAATGAAAAAAAACATGAAAAAGATGACAAAAAGAGAACAACTAGAAATTTAATGAACTTTCTTGCCTCAAAATATGTTCAGTCCTTTAATTTCCTTTTTGTCTCTTAAATTTTCCCCTTAATTAAATCCTTCCCACACCTTCTTTCTAATTAATATTTTTCTTACTTTAATTCTTCCTTTCTTCCTTCAATTTTCTTTTTCTTTAAGTATTTCCTGTGTGTGTGTGTGTGTGTGTGTGTGTGTGTGTGTGTGTGTGTGTGTGTGTGTGTGTGTGTGTGTGTGTGTGTGTGTGTGTAAGCTAATTGAGTCTTTATTCTCTTCTTTCCTTCTTTTCTCTCCTTTATTTCTTTCCTTCCTTCCTTCTTTCCTTTTCTTCCTTTCTTTCTTCCAAAGTTTTTTTTTCTAAATATTCCCTTCTCTTTTCTTCCTTCATTCTTTTCTTACTATAGTATATACTCACTACTACTACTACTACTACTACTATTACTACTACTACTACTACTACTACTACTACTACTACTATTATTGCTGCTACTCCCCTTCCTCCTCCTCTTCCTCCTTTTCTTCCTCCTCCTCCTCCTCCTCCTCCTCCTCCTCCTCCTACTACTACTACTACTATTACTACCACTACTACTACTACTACTACTACTACTACTACTACTACTACTACTACTACTACTACTACTACTACTACTACTACTACTACTACTACTACTACTACTACTACTACTACTACTACTACTACTACTACTGCATCATTATCACTATCATTTCTTTCTCTTTCATTTTTCTGTTTTATCTTTTCTTTTCTAATTATTATGATTATATTTTCTGAACCGCCTTACGTTGTGTAAATTTATGATTATCCTGGGCACTGTTAAGCCTCTCTCTCTCTCTCTCTCTCTCTCTCTCTCTCTCTCTCTCTCTCTCTCTCTCTCTCTCTTCTATCTTTCGTATTATTGTCGTCTCTCATTCTTGTTTCTTTCTTTTTATCTCTTTTCCTTCTTTCCTCCTCCTTCTTATCATTATCTCCTTCTCATTCCTTCATTTATTCTTTTTCTCTATCTCCATTTTCATCTTTTTACTTCTTATTTCTTTCCTTTAGTTTTATTTTCTACTTTCTTTTATTCCTTACTTCCCTTTCACAAAATACTTCATTCAAAATATTCATCTTCTTCTTCTTCTTCTTCTTCTTCTTCTTCTTCTCTCTCTCATCCCCTTCCTTCTTTCCTTTACTTTAATACAACATCCATTTCTCCTTCCTTTCCTCTTCCTCCTCCTCCTCCTCCTCGTTCTTTTCTCTCACTCTCTTCCTCTTTTCCTTATTTCAATACATCTATTCCTCTTCTTCTTCTTCCTCCTCCTCCTCCTCCTCGTCCTCCTCTCTCATTCTCTTGCTCCTTTTCCTTATTCCAATGCGGCACCTCCTATTTCTCCGGCCATCCTCCTCCTCCTCCTCCTCCTCCTCCTCCTCCTCCTCCTCCTCTCGCTTGATGGTAATTAAACTTGGCCAAATCCTCTTCCCTCGAGGACGGCGTATCTTGGCCTCGAGTCTCGGGGGGAGGAGGACGGGAGGAAAAGAAGGGGAGGGAAGGGGAGGAGAGGGGAGGAGAGGGGAGAGAAAGAGAGGTCAAGGGAATTATCCAATCAGGCTGGCTGGCTGGCTACTCTCTCTCTCTCTCTCTCTCTCTCTCTCTCTCTCTCTCTCTCTCTCTCTCTCTCTCTCTCTCTCTTCATGTTTCGTTCTTCTTTTTCACTATTTTCTCATTCTTTATTTTCCTCTTCTTCTTCTTCTTGTCTTCACTTCCATATTCCATCTTTTCCTTGCATGTTCTATTCTCCTCCTCCTCCTCCTCCTCCTCCTCCTCCTCCTCCTCCTCCTTCTCCTCCTCTTCTTCTTCTTCATCTTTCACTCATATTCTCTATCTTTCACCTATTCTCTCCATCTTCACCCTTCTATCTTTCTTCTTCATCTCTTGTCTTCTATCTCTTCTCCTTCTTCTTCTTCTTCTTCTTCTTTTATCACAGAGGATATATCTTACTTAACCTCCTTCTTCCTCCTCCTCCTCTTCCTCCTCCTCCTCCTCCTCTTCTTCTTCCTCCTACTCCTGATCCCCTCACGTCCCAAGCGACACTTTCTATCTCCCTCACTTTTATTGGCTGATTGGAAACCTGATTAGATGCCAACAGCCAATAGGAAGGGCCCTGTGACGGTTGGTGGCACCTGATTGGTCGAAAGCCTTATGCACTTAATGACGTGATATAGGTTGGGAGGAGAGGGGAGGGAGTGAGAGAGAGAGAGAGAGAGAGAGAGAGAGAGAGAGAGAGAGAGAGAGAGAGAGAGAGAGAGAGAGAGAGAGAGAGAGAGAGAGAGAGAGAGTGTTTAGAAGGAAATTAAGCGCAAATTGTAATTAAAGTTAATGAGAATAAGTATCCACGCACACGCACACACGCACACACACACACACACACACACACACACACACACACACACACACACATTAATGGACACACTCACGCACACACACGAGAAAACATCGCCATCTTAAAAATAAAATAAAAGTAAATTGGTTATAAATGAAATAAATGAATAAATAAATAAATAAAATAGAGGAAAAAGAAAAGAAAAGAAAAGAAGGAAAAAAGAAAAAGGAAAAGGAAGAAAATGGAAAACTAACAAAAAGGAAAGGAAAAAGAAAAAAAAAATAAAATAGAATAAAGGAAAAGAATAAGGAAAAGAAAAGAAAAAAGAAAAGAAAAAAGGAAAACAGACATATGTAACTTTAAAAACAGAATAAAAAAAAAGGAAAAATAAACCATACGTAACAAAATAAAACAGTAAAGAAAATATAGAAATAAAAAAACACGAAAAAAAGCAATTTGAAATACAAAAAAACAAAAAAATAAACAGAAATTAAAAAAAACTATAAAAACCGAAAAAAATAAACAAAAACTGAAAAAAAACATTAAATTTTTACAGAAACGAAAAATGAACAGAAAAAAATTTAAATAAAACTAAAAAAACCGAAAAAAAAATGAAATTAAGAAAGAAATGAATTAAAAAGGCTCAGGTTAATTAAGAAGCAAACAGGTGAGGACAGGTGAGTGTGGTGCGTGCAGGTGACCCCCCCACGCCCCCCACACCCTCACCACGCCGCCCCCTGCTGAGAGAACGCCCCTGGCACCACCTTGGCACCACTTACTGCCACTTGGGGATAATTGCCCCCCGTAAAATTAACTACCAGGGGGAGGACACGAGAAGTGGGGGCGGGGAGAGGAGGAGGAGGAGAGAGGGAGGAGGAGGAGGAAGAGGAGGAAAGAAGGAATGGTGAGAAGGAAAGAGGTGAGGAATGGGAGATAAAAGAGAGGGATGGAGGAGGAGGAAAGGAAGAATGGAGAGAAGGAAAGAGGTGAGGGATGGAAGATAGAAGAGAGGAGGAGGAGGAGGAGGAGGAGGAGGAGGAGGAGGAGGAGGAGGAGGAAGAGAAAAGATGGGAGGGACAGAGAGAAGGAAAAGGAGTGAGGAGAGAGAGAGAGAGAGAGAGAGAGAGAGAGAGAGAGAGAGAGAGAGAGAGAGAGAGAGAGAGAGAGAGAGAGAGAGAGAGAGAGAGAGAGAGAGAGTTGTAAATATCTGTATGTCTATATCTGTCCTATCTCTCTGTCTGTCTGTGTCTGTCTGTCTGTCTGTTTTTCTTTTTGCCTGTCTGTCCATCTGTCTGTCTGTTTGTCTGTCTGTCTGTCTGTCTGTCTGTCTGTTTATCTGTTTGCCTATCTCTCTGTCTGTCTGTTTATCTATCTGTATGTTTGTATCTCTCAGTTTGTCTGTCTGTCTGTCTGTCTGTCTGTCTGTCTGTCTGTCACCCAGCATATCAGTCTATCTATCTCTCAATTTAAGTGTTTCCTAGCTTCCTGGAATTCATAAGGATTAATTCTAAAGTTGCGCAAAAAAGACTAGAAAAGAAATTGAACAGAGAAGATATGTTTCAGTATTAAAATGTTACAAAAAAAGATTACATACTCATTTCAAACACAAGTAGCTTTTTTTTCTTTCTTTTTCTATCTTCCTATTTTTTTCTCTTCATTTCAAACACAAGTAGCTTTTTTTCTCTTTTCTATCTTCCTATCTTTTTTTTTCTCTCTTCCTTATTCCAAACACAAGTAGCTTTTTTTCTCTCTTTTTCTCTCTTTCTCATTTGAAACACAAGTAGCTTTTTTTTCTCTCTCTTTTCTCTCTTCCTATCTTTTTTTTTTCTCTCTTCCTCATTTCAAACACAAGTAGCTTTTTTTTTCTTTTTCTCTCTTCCTATCTTTTTCTCTATCTTAATTTTTTCCTCTTGTCTTCCATTATTAAGTTTGTTTCCTGGATCTATCTCTTTTTCTCCTCGCTCTCAATTTCCCCCATCTAGAAAAATTATTAATCTCTCTCTCTCTCTCTCTCTCTCTCTCTCTCTCTCTCTCTCTCTCTCTCTCTCTCTCTCTCTCTCATGCAAACATTCATTTCATTTCCTTCAATCTTCCTTCCTTCCTTCTTTCCTCCTTCACTCAATATCTCATTCCTTCTTCTCCATTCCACTCCTCCTCCTTCTCCTCCTCCTCCTCCCTCCTTCTCCTCCTCCCTCCTTCTTTCTCTCTTTCTCTCCCTCTCTCAACTCTCCCACTCACTCAGTCAATGTCTCCTTTCTCACACCTTTCCTTTTCCTCCATCACTAACTTTTTTCCTCCTATTTTTTTCCCTCTCCTACTTTTCCCTCCTCCTTCATTCACTCTCTCACTCATTCAAATTCTCCAATATTTTCTCACTTTCTCCCTTTTCATTCCTATTCACTCTTAGTTTTATTTCTCTACTCCTCTTTCTCACTTCCTTTCTTTTCTTTCTTTCTTTCTTCTTCCTTTTTTCCCTTTTCTTGTTTTCTCTTTATTCCTTCAATTTTTTTTCATCCTTATTCCTGTTTTTCTCTCCGTTTCTTCTCCTCCTATGCTTCCTTTCTTGTTTTTCCTCTTTTCTTTCTTCCTTCCACTCTTGTCCTCTTGTTTTCTCTCTCCCTTTCTTCACTTTCTCTTCCTTTCTTCTTTTTCCCTTTTTCTTCATTTTTTCCACCCTTTTCCTGCTTCTTTCTCTATTTCTTTTTCTCTTCCTTTCCTCTTTTTCCTCTTTCCTTCATTTTTTCCACCCTATTCCTCCTTTCTTCTCTATTCCTTTCTTCTCTTCTTCCTCTTTTTCCCCTTTTCTTTCTTCCTTCCACTCTTTTTCTGTTTCTCACTCTCTTTCTTCTCTTCCTTCTTTTTCTTCTTTTCTTCCTTCCTTTCACTCTTTTCCTCCTTTTTTCTCTTTTCCTTTCTTCTCTTCCTTTCCTCTTTTCCCTTTTCTTCCTCCCTTCCACGCTTCTCCTTTTCTCTCTCCCTTTCTTCTCTTACTTCTCTTTTTCTTCTTTTTCTCCTGTGTCTCAATCCTCTTCTTCTCTCTCTATGCTTCCTTCCTTCTCTTTTTTTCCTCTTGTTTCTCAATCCCTTTCTTCTCTTCCTCTACCTCCTTCCTTCTTTTTTTTCCCTTAATTTTCCTTCTTAACACTCTTTCCTCCCTTCCTTCCTTCTGGTTGGAGGGAAAAAAATATTGGTGCCATTATCAGGGCATCTCAGGTTTGATTGGTCTTTGATACTCTCATCTTTGGCACCATTACGGAAAATTATACCTGATGGGCCGGAGACACTGCCAGGAAGGAGTGCCAGAGAGTGCCAGAAGGGCCAAGGGAATGCTAATGGCTGCTGCTAAGAAGATGGATTCCAGGCACTGTTATTGAGAGGAATATGGAGTGACGAGAAGGATGAGTGTGATTGGAGTGCCAAAACGCAGTGCCAAAGGGAAAAGTGTCAGGTATTGCAGATTGGAATGCTTTTAGTGAAGGAAACCCCGTGGCACTGTTTATGGAAAGAACGGAGTGTCAGTGCCGTCTTAGTGCCAAAAACAGTGCCAAGGGGTAATAAATAGTTGGCTTAAAAATGTTGACAGTTCTTCAGATCCAAAACTCGTAAAATATAAACAGTTTTCCCGTTCAAGTTACACAACATTAGGTTAGAATAGGTTAAGTGAGGTTTTGTTAAGTTAGATTAGATTAATTTGAGGTCATTTAAGTTACGTTAGGTTAGAAGTTAGGTTAGGTTAGGTTAAAACTTACATTTGGTTAGGTTACATCAGATTAACACTTTCAGTACTAGGATGCATTTTTACCATGAGTTTTGGGTGTGATTAGACGATTTTATTGACATTAGGAAGGGTCTATGGAGGTCACAACATTAATGACCAGAGTCTTCACTAGTTTAACACCCCACTTAAGTTTCTGGAGCTGTATAAAATCACCAAATAATGACCAGAATAAATATAAAAACGTGGCATGAGTTAGGTTAAAAGTTAAGCTTGGTTAGGTTAGGAATTTAATTATACGTTAGGTTAGGTCAGGTTAGGTCAGGTAAGGTTAGGTAAGGTCATGTCAGGTTAGGTTAGGTTAGGTTAGGTTAGGCAGTGGCAGGCCAAGACGTGCCATATGAAGTGAGGTGAAGCGAGAGGCGCGGCACAGGAACACTAATTAGCGGGGCCGAGACGGTAACAGGTGAGTGAGGCAGCAGGTGGAGGTGCTTGGAATACTTTGGCCGCGTTCCCAATTCCAAGGAGGCATTCCCGATGGCGGTGCTAATTGCTGGAGGAATCTGACAGAGAGAGAGAGAGAGAGAGAGAGAGAGAGAGAGAGAGAGAGAGAGAGAGAGAGAGAGAGAGAGAGAGAGAGAGAGAGAGAGAGAGAGAGAGAGAGAGAGAGAGAGAGAGAGAGAGAGAGAGAGAGAGAGAGAAGAGAGAGAGAGAGAGAGAGAATAAATGTGAAGGAAAGAAAGGAGAAACAGAGGAGTCTTTCAAAATGAGAATAAAAAAGTAGAAAAGAGGAGACAAGAAAACAAGAAGAAGGAAGAGGAGGAGGAGGAAAAGGAGGAGGAGGAGGAGGAGGAGGAGGAGGAGGAGGAGGAGGAGGAGGAGAAGGAGGAGGAGGAGGTGGTGGTGGAGGAGGAAGAATAGCAATCATGAAAAATGTCAGAAGTGTTATGATGAAGATGAAAGACACACACACACACACACACACACACGTACAAACACACACACACACACACACACACACACACACACACACAGATATCAATTAAACACGCCAATAAAACTTCAGGAACCCACTAATTACTCATTTGAAGAGGCCTCGCAGAACCCTTGGAGATCTTGAAACAATCTCCAACTCCTTAATGACCAATTAGATACGATTTTACCCAACCCAAACAAAAAGAAAAGGAACGAAACGAAAAAAAAAAAATATATCAAGCCAGGCGACAACCGATACTAGAGAGAGAGAGAGAGAGAGGGGGGGTGGAATGGAGGGTTTCGAGGGAATGGTGGAGGAAAAATGAAGACAAAGAAGTAATGAAGATGATAATGAATGATGATGAGGGAGAGATGAAGGAGGAGGAGGAGGAGGAGGAGGAGGAAGAAGAAGAAGAAGAGGAGGAGGAGGAGGAGGATATACAGTATAAGAAGAACAAGAAGAATAAGAACAAGTAGAAATTAAGAAAAGAAAAATAATGATGATGACGATGAATATGATGAAAGAATAAGAAAAAAAGGGAAAAAAAACAAGAATAAGAACAAGAAGATGATAATACACACTAACGAAAGGAGAGAAAGAAAAGAAAAGAAGAAAAAGAACATACAACACATGAAAGAAGGGAAATAGAAGACAAATAAAAGGAAAATAAATAGAAAAATAAAAATAAACAGGGAATAAAGAAAGGGAAAAAAACTTAGGAGAAACGAGGCGGGAAACAAGAAAAGTAAAATGAGGAAAAGTGACAAACGGACTGACAGGAAAAAAGAGGAAAAAAAACTTTCTCCAGGAAATAAACAAATTAAGAAAAAAATGAAAAGGACAAGAGAGAGAGAGAGAGAGAGAGAGAGAGAGAGAGAGAGAGAGAGAGAGCAAGACCGCAGACAAGACAGTGATGCGTAAAACTATATGAAATTTATCCGCGCGCGCACACACACACACACACACACACACACACACACACACACACACACACACACACACACACACACACACAAATAATGACCTTGAACACGCACACATGACGTCACAATCAATATCATTTTCTCACATTTACAATCATACCTGCGACTTTCTCTCTCTCTCTCTCTCTCTCTCTCTCTCTCTCTCTCTCTCTCTCTCTCTCTCTCTCTCTCTCTCTCTCTCTCTCTCTCTCTCTCTCTCTCTTTAATATTAGAGTTAGCTCATCTACCTGTGTCATCAAGGTATAGATTAGCTTTACCTGTCCTATCTTACCTGTCGCCACCACCTCCACCACCACCACCACCACCACTACTACTACTACTACTACTACTACTACTACTACTACCACCACCACCACCACTACTACTACTACTACTACTACTACTACTACTACTACTACTACTACTACTACTACTACTACCACTACTACTATCATCACCATCAACAAGGGAATAACAAAAATTTCTTCACTATCATCTCTCTCTCTCTCTCTCTCTCTCTCTCTCTCTCTCTCTCTCTCTCTCTCTCTCTCTCTCTCTCTCTCTCTCCTCCTCCAATTTCCTCTCTAGTTTCCCACCTTCCCTTTCCCCTCTCTCTTTAATTTCCCTCCTATTTTTCCCTCTTCCTCCTCCTCCTCCTCTTCCTTTTCCTCCTCCTCCTCCTCCTCCTCCTCTTCCTCTTCCTCTCATACCTCCATCCCCCTCTCCTTTCCTACAATTTCCTTACCAAATTTTTATCCCTCCTCTTCCTTACCCTCTCTCTCTCTCCCCTCTCTCCCGTCCCTCTCCCCTCTCTTTCCCTAATCTGCCGCCTCTCACAGCCACGGCGCAAGACTTCCCTTAGTTATGGACAAAGTTAGGTTCAGATAAGCGCTTCGTTTCTAAGTTTTAGTAATATATCTTTACATTTTTACATGAAAATTTTGTGGTTGTCTTCAAAATATTCCCTGTTTTTTTTTTTCGTGTGTGTGTGTGTGTGTGTGTGTGTGTGTGTGTGTGTTTTGGTGTTGGTTCAAAAGTTTCCTATCTCTCTTTTTTTTTTTTTTTGTCCCTTTTTTTCGTGTTTGTTTTCATGTTTTTATTTAGTTTCTTATTTTCTTTCATTTTTTTCTTCTATTTCTCCAAGTCTACAGTTTATTCATCTCTCTTTTTCCTCTTCTTTTTTTTCATTCATATATTTTTCTTCTTTCCTTATTTTCATTATCTTTTCTTATTTTCATTTTCTTTCATCTCGTTTTCTTCTTCCTCTCAGGTGTATGTAATTAAGAATTCGTCTCAGGATATGCGATTCTCTCTCTCTCTCTCTCTCTCTCTCTCTCTCTCTCTCTCTCTCTCTCTCTCTCTCTCTCTCTCTCTCTCTCTGTAGCGTTACCTTAGAATTTTGAGTCGTTTATTCTTGCTTTACTTTCTAGAAACTTTTTTTATATACATTTTTCATTCCTCCTCCTCCTCCTCCTCCTCCTCCTCCTCCTCCTCCTCCTCCTCCTCCTCCTTGCCTTCTTGCCCATTCTCCTTCCTCTCCTCATTCGCCTCTCATCGCGTGCTTCTCTTCCTTCTCCTTCTCCTCCTTCTTTTTACCATCCTCCTCCTCCTTCTCCTCCTCCTCCTCCTCCTCCTCCTGCTCCTCCTGTCACCACAAAATATTAAAGCCACATCGTCAGTTTTGCTTCCAGGCAGTCTTCCAGTCTTCCAGTATTCCAGTCCTCCCTTGCCCATGATGTGGTTATAATGTGGTAGTGCTGTGGTGGGCTGTGGTGGCCTGTGGGAGTGCTGTGGTAAGCTTAAACAGTGCTATGGTGGTGTGACTGGTTATGATAGTGCTGCTGTGATCTGGCTGCGGTGAGCTGTGATTGGCTGTGGTAGGCTGTAGCAGTGATGTGATATACTGATGGTAGATTAGAGCATGCTGTGGTAGACTTGTGATTTGCTGTGTAGGTACTGCAAGCTGTGGTGAAGTGCAAAAGAGTACGTGATTCCCTCTCTCACTGCGACCATTTACAGACCACAGAGACGTTTAGCCGAGTTTTAAAGAGTATTTGTCCTGTTCACAATGCAGAAAATTTGTTAACATGTCACTAGAATTACAGAAACACCCATACAAAAATCAGTATCACATCAACTAGATCATTTTCAAGACCACAGAGACGATTAGCCGTGTTCTAAAGAGTATTTGTACTATTGGTAATGCAGAAAACTTTTTAACATGTCACTACAATCATTCAAACACCCTTAAAGTCCCGTGTCACTTCGACTAGAACCCTTTGAAAATAAAGTTAAAAGATCACAGAGATGAATAGCCGAGTTTTAAAGAGTATTTGTCCTGTTGATAATACAGAAAACTTGTTAACATGTCACTAGAATCACAGACACACACTTCAAAACCCGCGTCATTTCAACTAGATCCTATAAAAAATAAAAAAGTATTTGCCCTGTTGATAATGCAGAAAACTTGTTAATATGTCACTAATAATCACAGAAACACACCTAAAAACCCGTGTCACTTCAACTAGATCCTATAAAAAAGTATTTGCCCTGTTGATAATGCAGAAAACTTGTTAACATGTCACTAGAATCACAGACACACACTTCAAAACCCGCGTCACTTCAACTAGATCCTATAAAAAAGTATTTGCCCTGTTGATAATGCAGAAAACTTGTTAACATGTCACTAGAATCACAGAAACACACCTAAAAAAAAACCCCGCGTCACTTCAACTAGACCCCTTTGAAAACAGTGAAGGTGGTGCTCGGAAACGTTTCAGAATATGGGCTTAAGACGTACAGAGAAGACATGTGTAAGACTGTGGCACGCTTATGTTGGGTGTGCATGTGCTGGAGTAAGACTGTGGCGGGGCTGTGGCGGGGGTAGGCGGTGATACGCGGCCATATGTTTCAGCGCTGCAGTTTCCTGAGCTCAAGGCGGCGATAAAGCCCAGCCTCGCTCCAGTCATCACTAATTTCAGAGCCTCGCCGCGCCTGTGAGCTTGAAGACTGATGAGAGAGAGAGAGAGAGAGAGAGAGAGAGAGAGAGAGAGAGAGAGAAACAGAAAAGAAAAAGTGAGTATAGAGGAGAGACAAGAGGAGGAGGAGGAGGAGGAGGAGGAGACTCAGAAGAAGAAAAAAAGATGGAAATATTGGAGAAAGACGAGAATATGAAGGAGGGAAAGCAGGAGGAGGAGGAGGAGGAGGAGGAGGAGGAAGAGACTAAAGGAAAACGAATATATACTGAAAGAAAACCAGAATAACAAGGAGAAAGGTGAGAATAAGTAAAGAAATGAAAATAAATGGAAGAGAAAAAGAAAAAAAAAGATCAGAACAACAAAACAGAAGAAATAAAAAAGTAAAAAGACGAAAAGAAAAAAGAAAAAGATCAAATTGACAATGAAATAAAAAATGAAAAACAAGAACACAAAATAGAAGACAAGAAGAAAAATAAAGAAAAGAAAAGAAAAAGAAGAACAAGAACAAGAATAACAAGAACAAGATGAAAAAGAAAAAAGAAGAAGAAAAGAAGAAGAAGAAGAAGAAGAAGAGGAAACAGAAACAGACAGAAAGCGATTGAGGACGAAGAAGGAAGATAAACAGAGGAAGAGAAAGAGAGAAAAAAGGAAAAATTAAGAAAAGCAACAAAAGAAGAAACAGGAAGAAAAAAAGAAAAAAAGAGAAACAGACAGAAATTGACAGAGAACGAAAGAAAGAAAAAGAGAGAAAAAAAGAGAAAGAAAACACACAGAAAAAGAGGAAAGAACAGGAAAAAAACAAGACAAAAATAGACAGAGAACGATCGAGGATGAGCAAGGAATAAAGAAAAGAGAGAAAGAGAAACGAGAAAAAGAGAAAAGAGAGAAAGAAAGTAGACAAAGAGCGATCGAGAATAAGCAATGAATAGAGAGAGAGAGAGAGAGAGAGAGAGAGAGAGAGAGAGAGAGAGAGAGAGAGAGAGAGAGAGAGAGAGAGAGAGAGAGAGACAGAGAGAGAGAGAGAAAGGAGAGAAAGAAGCAACTGGCCCCTCCTCCCCCTCTTGCCCCACCACCACCACCACCACCACCACCACCACACCTCCCAGACTGCCTCTCAACAGCGCCAATTACACGAGACGGTCGGCGGGGGCTGTTACACTCGCGAAGAGACGAGAGGAGAGGGAAAATGAGACCCGTTCTTCAACCGCTAGTGGGCAGTGGCGGCAGCGGCGGTGGTGGCGGCGGCGGTAGAAGCAGTGGAAGGTGTGGAGCGATGCAGGTGGATGGTTGGATGGTCCTGAATGGATGTGATTACCTGTCTACCTGCGTGTGTGATTATCCAAGCCGCTGTTGCATTTTCCAGGTGTTATTACAGGTTGATTGAAGGTTTTCGCTTGTTATTTGCGTCTCGAAGTACATATTCTCTGTCTGTCTGTCTGCCTGTCTGTGTTTTTCCTTTCTATTTTGCTTTCACTGGTTTTTCCTTTTTTTTTTTTTTTTTGAGGGTTTAGTGATGGTGGTGTGGGATATAAGTGTCTGCCTGTCTGTCTGTATGGTTATCTGTCTGTCTGTCTGATATCTATATTTACCTCTCTCTCTCTCTCTCTCTCTCTCTCTCTCTCTCTCTCTCTCTCTCTCTCTCTCTCTCGACGCTTACCTATGCACTGCCTCCTCGTCGCACAGGTAAACAGGGCAGGTAAACACAGCAGGTAAACTCACACAGGTACACACACACACACCTGGGGAACACAAGCAAGACAAGGCGTTAGTCAGGTATACATGGCTATAAAGTGACATACATACATACATACAATACTTCTACTATTACTATTACTACTACTACTACTACTACTACTACTACTACTACTACTGATACTGGCCCGCTTTGTTCTCTCACCATCACTGCTTTACAAAGGCTCTAGTTGAACATTTCGTGTTTTCAAGAATATTTTTGTGGTTCTGGTGATAGATTGGAAAGATTTCTAGTTTATTAAAAGGAGAAACTGTCTTGAAAACCTCGCTAGTTGTCTCTGTGGCCTTGAAAATTGTCGTGATGAAAGACCAAGGCATTTCTAAATACAGGCGACAATAGAAGTGATGAGATATGAAATTAATAGATAAAATAGAAAACGTAGTAGCTTTGTATTGACCTCAGTGTGTTTTTATTAATAGGACGCGTATCAATAGGACTCATGAATAAAGGACTGTCAAATGATAGGACTAATTAAAACAAACAATAAAAAAAAAGGATAGGAATTTAATGAGTACAAATATCTTAGAAAAATTACGTTATATAAAATGGGAATGGTTGGAATGGAGAGAGAGAGAGAGAGAGAGAGAGAGAGAGAGAGAGAGAGAGAGAGAGAGAGAGAGAGGAAGTGAGTCAACATAATGCTGCTCCTATTTTCAGTCAATCTTCCCTCTTCTTCACGTCCTCCCATTTATCCTCCTCCTCCTCCTCCTCCTCCTCCTCCTCCTCCTCCTCCTCCTCCCCTGCCGCCACCGCCGCCTCTTCCTGCAATTATCTTTACGTGCGATTCACCGGCACCACACACACACACACACACACACACACACACACACACACACACACACACACACACACACACACACACACACACACACACACACACCTGAAGTAGAGGGAAAAAAGTGCAATAAAAAGGACAGGTAAGGACCATCAGGTAATAAATTCTCTCTCTCTCTCTCTCTCTCTCTCTCTCTCTCTCTCTCTCTCTCTCTGAATAAAAAACAATGACTGACGAACGCAACTCTAGGATCAAAGGTTTGGGTTGAGGGAAAAATTCTCTCTCCGTTCAACTGTTTCCTTTCAGCCACTTAGCCTTTTTCCCCTTTTTCCCCTTTTTTCCCCTTTTTTCCCCTCTTTTCCATTGTTTCCTTTCAGCCACTTATCCTTTTTGTTCCTTTTTTTCCTTTTTCCATTGTTTCCTTTCAGCCACTTAGCTCTTTTTTCCCCTTTTTCCCTTTTTTTTCCCTTTTTCCCCTCTTTTCCATTGTTTCCTTTCAGCCACGTATCCTTTTTGCTCTTTTTTTCCCTTTTTCCATTGTTTCCTTTCAATCACTTATCCTTTTTGCTCCTTTCCACTTTTTTTCCCTTTTTTCCTCCATTGTCCATTTTCCCTGTTTCCTGTTACCACTTCAGTATTTTCTCGTTTTCTTTTGTTTTTCCTTCTTTCTTGTTATTTGGAATGTTTTGTTTCTCTGTCCAGCTTTTTTTTTTTTTTTTGGTTTGTCTCTCTCTCTCTCTCTCTCTCTCTCTCTCTCTCTCTCTCTCTCTCTCTCTCTCTCTCTCTCTTCAGTTCATTCATTCTTTCCTATCCTAAGTTTATTTCATTTAATTTTCTATTTTCTACTTTCTTACCTTCCTTCTCCTCCTCCTCCTCCTCCTTTCCTCCTCCTCCTCCTCCTCCTTCTCTTCCTTCTTCACAATTTACCTCCTTTTCCTTCCATCCTTCCTACCAGTTTCTTCATATCCTTCACTTACCTTCTATTCTCTTCCTCCTTTCTTCCTATTCTTTCCTCATCTCCCAATTTTCTCCTCTAAACTTTCCTCTGACTTTCCTCTCTTCCTTTCCTTCTCTCTCCCTTTCCTTTTTCTTTGAATAACAAAAAGAAAAGCACAACGAAGATAAGGACAAGCAAAAGATATAAATTCAAAGGTGACTTTATGATGCAGGTGTCAACAAAGTGTCAGTAGGAGTGAATTTAGGAGGGTAGAGGTGGGGACACTGACCCTTGTGACCTTCAGACTAACTCCTAGCTCTCTTTCTCTCTCTCTCTCTCTCTCTCTCTCTCTCTCTCTCTCTCTCTCTCTCTCTCTCTCTCTCTCTCTCTCTCCTACGACCCACACACCCAAACACGCACATACACACACGCACACGATCCCTATGATAAAAGCAAGGACGATGACGATGACAAGGATGAAAGAACAACAAGGAATGAGACGAGACGAGCAGGCAACACTAGGGAACTTGCAAATGTACACCCAACCCTTCCCCTTAAAAGTAGCGAGGAGGGTGATGGAGATCTTATACATATATTTAAGGAGGAAATTCCAGGTGAGGTCATGATGAGTAGGAAGGCGCAGCGAGTCACCTTGAGAGCTGCACCTTAACCTCTTCAGTAATGGGACGCATTTTTACCGCGAGTTTTATTCATATTAGTAAGGGTCTATGGAGGTTAGATAATTAATGGCCAGAGTCTTCAGTGTTTTAATCCCACACATAAGTTTCTGAAGCTGTGTAGAATCGCCTAATTAGTAACAAGAATGAATAGGAAAACACGTCATGATACTGAATTAACTTAAACCCTTCCGCTGTGATGCGAAATAATGAACACCTGAAATAATACATGAAATTCTTAAACAGTAACTACAAAAATAGAGATTAGAAAGAATTGGTTTGTTTTTCAATTTCTACTCAAATAAAAGATTGCATATGGCTGAAAAACAAGTACAGGTGTCTCTCAGTGATAAGTAATTAACCCCTTCAGTACTGGGACACATTTTTTACCATGAGTTTTGGGTGTGATTAAACGATTTTATTAACACTGTGAAGGGTCTATGGCGAACAGAAGTTTAAAGGTCAGAGTCTTCACTAATTTAATACCCACATAAGTTTCTGAAGCTGTATAAGATCACCAAATAGTAACCAGAATGAATATAGAAAAGCGTCATGGTACTGAAGGGGTTAATGAATTTAGTAAATAGTAGCTAAGGGGTTAAAAGCACGTAGAAAATTAGTTACCACTGCAGATATGAGAAAGATAAGATAAGAGGCATTAGTTCTCAGAGTGGTGGGTGAATGGGATGGTCTCAGTGATCAGGTTGTTAGTACTGCATCAATATGGAGGTTTTAAAGAAGATTGGACACATTTCTGGATGCTAATGAACGATAAATTAAGTTAGGTTAGATTAAGTTACGTTAGGTTAGGTTGAATTAAGTTAAGTCAGGTTAGATGAGGTCAGGTCAGAGTAGGTTAAGAATCTAAGTGGGATTTTTTTCTTAATAGTTTTTGTTACTCTTGGCCAGATTTCGTCTCTTATATAAAAAGAAACAACTTGAGATCACCAAAACCTTGAGAACACCTTGAGAACAACAGCTTCACCTTAAGAACACCTTAAGAACTTGAAAACAACACCATTACCTTGAGAACACCTTGAAAACACCTTAAGAATACCTGGAAACAGCCTCATTGATTCTTACATCCTTTTCTTACCTTTCAAAAATTAGTTAGTTAATTTATTGACAAAACAAAATTACATGAACAAAGAACAAAGATATAAGATTTAAACTTACATTTTGTCCAAAACTAAAAATATTTTCAATAATCTTGTAAGGAGCGATTTCTCAGTTTATGTAAAAAGAGGTTACATATTTCATCTACATTAAGGTTCATGTATACAAATTAAGCACTTTAAATACACAGTCACATAGTTCACCTATATAAACATTTTCAACGAGTAGATCAGTGATACTTGTAAAGATTAACATAGGAATTGTACACACACACACACACACACACACACACACACACATCACGGAGCATCATAAGTAAGTCAATGCGTGTCTAGTGTTGCGTGTCGAAGGATTTGTGAGTGCCTTCTGATCTCAAAAATAATGTGGAGAGAATTATTATATTGTCCTGTTTTAAATAATGGCTTCGTACTTGCACAAATACTTATTATCATCTTTATTGTTATTTTTATTATTGTTGTTGTTAGGTTGATAATTCAGTCATACTATTGCTATTATTCTTGTTCTTGCTGATGTTCGTGTTATTTTGGTCTATAGCGCATGTAGGTGTATTTGAAGAGTATAGGAAGCACTGTTCAGCTTCCATGCATTAGTGGTGTAGGTAGTTTTATTTAGTGGTACTCATATCAAGGCCCATATCGCCATCCATGTACATCCACCAAGATCCTGGGTAGCATGCCGACATGTAGGTAACTTTAAACCACTCGACAAATGGTGGGATTCGAACCTAAGCATGGACGTCTGCCCGATCCCACACACAGTACCTTATCCACTACACCACTGCCTCCCTACTACTACTACTACTACTACTACTACTACATTCTTCCTCTTTCTTCTCCTACTCCAAAAACTACTACTAACTGTTACTACTACTACTACTACTACTACCACCACCACCACCACTACTACTACCACAACTACTCACAACTACAAAAACAACACCACCACCACCACCACCATCACAACCACAACCAACCAAGCACCAGCAACAACCACCACCACCACGACTATATTTCCACGCCAGCCCCTCTTCACCGTGCCTGCCTGCGCAATATTTCGTGCCTCGCTGCCAGGGACGTGCAGAAGTTATGTTATAATATAATGTTAAGGGAAAAACGTCCTAATGAAGGGTCGGGGATAACGAATGCGATAATACGTAACACATGAATTCCATAATGAACGAGAGAGAGAGAGAGAGAGAGAGAGAGAGAGAGAGAGAGAGAGAGAGAGAGAGAGAGAGAGAGAGTTGGATGGGTGGGTTAAAGTAAATGTATTTAATAATAATTGAACAGTCTTACCTTAAAAGCGAACTTGATAGAAAACGGGAAGGGGGGGGAGTTTATGTTGAAGAAAATGGATTTATATTTTTCTTACATTCACGGTGAAGAAAAATCGTCTTTTCAATTTTTCTTTTCTTTCTTTTTTCCTGATATTCATTCTACACAGAACATAAAACAGAAAAAACAGGTGATAAACCAGAATTGAAGGAAGAAACGAGAGAAGGAAGGGATGGAAAAGAAAGGAAAGCAAAGCAAAGGAAATGAAGGAAGGAAGGAAGGAAGGAAGGAAAAGAAAAGAAAGTAATGAAAAGGAATCCATAACAGGAATAAAGAACGGAAGACAAAAAAGAATGAAGGAAGAAAATAAGAAAACGACTAAGGAAAGAAGATGAAAGAAAAATACAAAACATGAGGCAGGAACAAATGAAGGAAGGAAAAAGAAAGCATGGAGAAATTCAGATAAACAAGGA